>NC_057811.1:451463097-451490288 GCF_018294505.1 Triticum aestivum | reverse complement strand
TTGTGGTCTATGTATTCACACATGTATTACGATTTCCGGACAATACAATTATAGCATGAATAATAGACAATTATCATGAACAAAGAAATATAATAATAACCATTTATTATTGCCTCTAGGGCATATTTCCAACAGTCTCCCACTTGCACTAGAGTCAATAATCTAGTTCACATCACCATGTGATTAACACTCACTGGTCACATCACCATGTGACCAACATCTAAAGAGTTTACTAGAGTCATCAATCTAGTTCACATCACTATGTGATTATCACTCAATGTGTTCTGGTTTGGTCATGTTATGCTTGTGAGAGAGGTTATTAGTCAACGGGTCTGAACCTTTCAGAACCGTGTGCTTTACGAATATCTATGTCATCTTGTGGATGCTACCACGCGCTATTTGGAGCCATTTCAAATAATTGCTCTACTATACGAATCCGGTTTACTACTCAGAGTCATCCGGATTAGTGTCAAAGTTCGCATCGACGTAACCCTTTACGACGAACTCCTTTCCACTTCCATAATCGAGAAAATTCCTTAATCCACTAGGTACTAAGGATAAGTTCGACCGCTGTCATGAGATCCTTTCCGAATCACCATTGTACCCTCTTGACCAACTCATGGCAAGGCACACTACATGTGCGGTACACAGCATAGCATACTATAGAGCCTACGTCTAAAACATAGGGGACGACCTTCGTCCTTTCTCTAACTTCTGCTGTGGTCAGGTCTTGAGTCTCACTCAATACTCACACCTTGTAACACAGCCAAGAACTCCTTCTCTGCTAATCTATTTTGAACTCTTTCAAAATCATGTCAAGGTGTGCTGTCTTTTGAAAGTATCATCAGGCGTCTTGATCTATCTCTACGGATCTTGATGCCCAATATCTAAGCAGCTTTATCCAGGTCTTCCTTTGAAAAAACTCCTTTCAAACAACCCTTTATGCTTTCCAAAAAATTTACATCATTTCGGATCAACAATATGTCATTCACATATACTTATCATAAATGTTGTAGCGCTCCCACTCACTTTATTGTAAATACAAGTTTCTAACAAACTTTGTATAAACCCAAAAACTTTGATTACTCCATCAAAGCTTATATTCTGACTCCGAGATGCTTGCTCTAATCCATGGAAGGATCGCTGGAGCTAGCATACCTTTTAGCATCCTTAGGATCGACAAAACCTTTCTGATTGTATCACATACAACCTTTCCTCACGAAAAACTGGTAAGGAAACTTGTTTTGACATCCATCTGCCAGATTTCATAAATGTATCTAATGCTAAGATGATTCCGACGGACCTAAGCATCGCTACGGATGAGAAAAACTCATCGTAGTCAACTCCTTGAACTTGTGAAAATACTCTTTGCCACAAGTCGAGCTTCATAGACGGTAACATTACCGTCCATGTCCGTCTTCTTCTTAAAGATCCATTTATCTCAATGGCTTGCCGATCATCGGGCAAGTTTACCAAAGTCCATGCTTTGTTCTGATACATGGATTCTATCTCGGATTTCATGGCCTCGAGCCATTCGTCGGAATATGGGCCCACCATCGCTTCTCCACAGCTCGTAGGTTCATTGTTTTCTAGCAACATGACTTCCAAGACAGGATCACGCATTACTCTGAAGTAGTGCGCATCCTCGTCGTCCTACGAGGTTTGTTAGTGACTTGATCCGAAGTTCCATGATCACTATCATAAGCTTCCCCTTCAATTGGTGTAGGTGCCACAGGAACAACTTCCTATGCCCTGTGTCGTGGAATTGTCACGGCAGATGTCCTTGAGCTAGGACTTAGTCGTGGAGCCATCGCAACTAGGAAGCTTGAAGGGGTTATGCGGGACAAGGAACACGAGGGTTTATACTGGTTCGGCCCCTTACGGTGAAGGTAAAAGCCTACGTCCAGTTCGAGATGTTATTGATTAGGGTTATGATCGCCAGGGAGCTAAACAGCTATGCCCGGCTCTCGATGAGATTGTCGTCGCCCCTGAACCGCTGTCGGGTCATCCCTTTATATATGGAGGCTGACGCCCAGCAGCCCTTAGAGTCCCGGCTGGCTCATAAGAGTGTCCGACTCGGACTCTAAACAATACTTGCCTTACACTACAAGTCTACTATAACAATGATGATAACTATGAGTAATAAGCCATCGCCGGGTCTCAGCCCATCTCTGGCCCATTAACTTGAAACTTAACTCCGGGCTTCTGGCAATGACCTTTAGTGTAACCCGGCCCTCCTGGCGGGTGACTCCCAGGTCTATATCCTCAACATTAGGCCCCTAGATTGACTTGAGCCGGCTCGTGTCAATCTTCAACTCTGCCGACAGAAAAATCTCCGGCTTACCGTTCGTGTGAAGGTCATAACCCGGAGTGACGTCATTCTCCGGACTCCGGATAATCCGCCGTGACGTCATCCTCCATTAAGTCCGTTTTTTACTCCGCCAGATCCGCAACGGATCTTCGCTTTTACTGTCTTTCCGAAAATCAAGGCGTCGTGAGGGGGAGATAACCACGCCGTGGTCTCCTTGAGTCTCGCGCCCATTTATGATCCTGCCTTATAAATAGGCCGGCCCAACACTCTCCTCTCACACTCTCCTTCTTCCTCCTCGCGCTGTCGCTTCACTGCCCGAGCTCCGCCACTGCCGCCGCCGTCGCCGTCGCGCCCCTGATCTTCATCGACCCGGCCGCTGCATCACCCTGACCCAGACCAGATAACGGCGGCGACCCTCGTTCTTCCTCAACTCCGGTGAGTCTTCTCTGCCTTGCTAGAACAGATCTGTGGTAGGGTTCATCTTGTGTTCTTCGCGTTCGTCACCTTTGCCGCAAGTAACCCCTGTAGTCACTGCCCCTATTGATCTTAACTCTTCGTAGAACCTTTGCGGTAAATGCTCGAGATCCATTCCACCTGCGAAAAATCCTCTTTTTACTGCTTAAAAACCATGTTCCACTTTAAGAACTTCTCCTGCTTCTGTTTCTTTAGGTCTAGAAAATTTTCATCTTGCCCGACCATTTTGATCCGAAAAAGTTACTGTATTATGTGAAATCTGTTTTACCACACTTAGTAAAAACTGCAGCCCTAGAATCTTGGCGGCTTATATTTCCGACTTAAAGAAAACACGCGCCGTAGTAACTTTCCGGTTTAAAGAGAATCATGCTCTGTAAAATCTTCCGACTTAACTGCAGTAAGCCGTAGATGACCAACTTAACTTGAAAGCCCCGACAGCTTAGATAACCCACCATATCAATATATATCATTAGTCCCCTTCATAAGCCGCCACTGTAGTTTGAATGATAATCCCCGGCTTATAATTAACCCGGACACTTTTCTCTTCCTCATAGACCACCAACCGTCACCATGCCTCCCAAGGCTCCCATCACTTGCAACTGGATGAAATCCAACGTCACCGAAGAGACCCTTGCCAACTTTGTTAAGTCCGGATATCTGCCCAAGAAGGAAGTGATGTCCTACCGTGCCCCTGACCCGTCCGAAGAAAGACCTCAGCCGAGGGACGGGGAGGTAGTGATCTTTGCAGACCATATGAGCCGGGGCTTCGCACCGCCCGGCTCAAAATTCTTCCGGGACGTGCTCAACTTCTTTAACCTTCGGCCTCAGGATATAGGACCCAATTCCATATCCAACATCTGCAACTTCCAAGTTTTTTGTGAAGTATATCTTGGAGAAGAGCCGAGTCTGCTGCTCTTCAGAGAGCTGTTTTATTTGAACCGCCAAACCGAGTGTGCAAACGGTCCAAGTCTAGAGTTAGGCGGCATCTCCATCCAACGGCGCAGGGACTGTTTATTTCCTTACGCAGAACCGCCAAGTCACCCCAAGGACTGGAACATGACTTGGTTCTACTGCCAAGACACGTCCCCGGCTGATGAGAGCCCGCTGCCCGGCTTTCGCCCAACGCGCCTGGAGCCAACTCATCCATTATCCGACAAACTGACTGCCGCAGAACGCCAGCCTCTGCTTCCAACGATCAACAAGATCAAGGCCCTGCTAGGCAACGGTCTGAACGGAATAGACCTGGTCCGAGTCTGGATCTCATGGCGGGTGATCCCATTGAGCCGCCGCCCCGGCTTAATGTGTGAGTACACCGGGCGAAAGGATGACCCGCAGAGGCACAGTCGCAACGACCTTCCAGAAGACGTTGCCGAAGAAGAGACCAAGGCTCTATTAAACGAGAGCCTGGCAGACTGTGGAAAAACCGGGCTAGCCCCGTTCTGCAAGACCAATCCAGCCCCAGCGGTAAGCCGCTGACTTTAACCTTTCCATTTTGTTTTACCTGTCATCTTACTAAGAACTCATTACTGTATTTCTCAGGCTGATGATAAATTCTGGCGGGTCAAGTATGACCATGAGGCGGCCAAGAAGGCCAGGAAGGCGAAGAAAGCCACCAAGAGAGCCGCCCCTCGCAAAAAGGGAAACAGACCCACTGCTTCGGAGCTGCTGCAATTAAGCGATAGCTCCGAGTCAGAGGTAACTCTTAAACCTTTTAAATTCTTGCTGTATATGTTGTTTGATGTTGTCCGCCTTATCAATACTTGCTTACTGACAGGATGACACCAGCGCCAGTAACCCGGTGATTGAAGAGGTAACATTACTCCCCTCCGACTCGGAGCCTTTGCCACAGCTGAAAGTCCGAAGGGTAACCCGGAAAGTAAGCTTTTCTCATCCATTAGCTCATCAAGACCCTCAATTTCTTTTGAAGCAGCAGGCTCACGAAAGCCGGCATCTCACCCGGGCCCGCAAGGACACCAACCTCTCCACCGGGTTACCCGACACAACGAGGAAGCGCCGCACTGAGGTTTTTCTCACCTGTACCCTTTTCATCCGTTGGCGAGTGTCATCCGTCAGCCACTCAACTCTTCTGACTCCAATTACCAGGAGACTTCCCCTTCTTCGGGTGACTCCATGCAGTCAAGTCTGCCGGCCTTCAAGACTGCACCCGGGTAATAACAATCTCCTTACATTATCTGCCTGTACTTACTTTTTGTATACCTAACACTTCGGTCCTTTCAGTGCCCAGGCAAAGCTCACCAAAAGAGCAAAGAAGACCAGGTCAGCCGGAGTGCCAGACTTGCCTGAGCCGGAGACGACGGCTCAAGAGCCGCCAGCCGCCTCCGCCCCCGAAGCCACCATTCCCATGGACACGGCGCCTGAAGCCCCTGCCCCGACCACCAAGAGAACAAACGAATCGTCAGCTAACCCGGAAGCCTCCGGCTCAGCCCCACCAGCTAACGACCTGGACGTGGTAATTACCCGGACGGAGTATGTTGAGCCGGGGAGGCCGACCGCACTGGCCAAATGCTCCGCGAAGGGGGAGTTGCTGCAACCCCATCGGGTGAATCTGGATCTCTCCAGCTACACCGATTTAAGCATTGGAGAGCTTGTCTCAGGCTACATCAGCCAAGTTCACAAGAGCCGGGACGCCGAGATCGCCATGGTCAACCAGATCCAACAGAAATCTGAGGTAATCTTCTGCTGTTTTCTTACTTTCTGCATAGCGATCCTTGTCATTCTAGGACTTATACTTGAATATGTTGTAGACTTAGATTCCGGCTTACTGATCTGAGCCGGCCGTACATAGATAGATACATTCAATATGCATTAGCCCCCAAGTGCCAAGTGTCTTTGCTTGGAAAGCGCTTGGGACTTTATAGAATGACTGTTAATAACCCGGAAATATATGCAGGCTGTTGGCAAGAAATTAGAGTCGGACCTGGCGGACCTCAAGAGCCGGCTGAAGGCACAAGAGATGAGACCCGGAAGGCAAACGCCAAGTTTGTCTCCAGCATCGCCGCTCAGGAGAAATTGAAGACTGAATTCGACGCTGAGCGGAAGGCCTGGGCTGAGGAGAAAAACGCACTGGTGACCCGGGCAGAACAGGCGGAGAAGGCCCTCACTGAGAAGACCGCTGAGCTCTCCGGTCTAAAGCACCAGGTTTCCCAAATGGTGGCTGCTATCTTCGGTAAGTTGCCTCACCGGCTTTCATCAAGTCTGCATATGTTACGATTCACCCTTGTCACCGGCTTACCTGACCTTCATTAAACAAGTCCCAGGAGTGCCAACCTCAACCAGAGCGTGGTCACCAAGCTAAAGGCCGTGTACACCCTGGTGGAACAACTCTACACCGGGTCACAGCGCGCCTTAGCTGTGGTGGCCCTATCCAATGAGGTGCCAACCCATCTGGCTGAAGTCCTGCGCCGGCTCACAGTTTTGCCACAGCGAATCCAAGAGCTACGTCGAGCCTCCGCAAGATCCGGAGCAATTGCCGCGCTGAGCCGGGCCAAAGCCTTCCTGCCGGAGCTAGACCCGGCAGACATCGCCCTGGGTTACCCCAGCCTGAAGGAAGACGGCTCCACCTTCGACCAGAAGGATTTCGCGGCATGCGTGAAGGCTGTACGCCCGGTGGCCACCATCATCGGGAACGACACCGATTTAACCAAGTATCAGCCGGGGTACAACGCGGAGAATCAGAGGATTCCAACCCCTCGCTATGAAGCGCTTAGTCTGATTCCTCCGGCTCGCCAACACACCTACGCCCCCGAGATTGACCCGGCCGGGTTAATTGACGAAGAAGCTCAGTTCGAAGCTCTCAGCGGCATCAACTGGAAGTCGTCGACCTTCGAAGCCTTGGGATCAGCCGGAGCAGAGGATGAGCCGGGGACTTCGACTCAGCAGGCGTCATAAACCGGCTAGCGGCTCACCAAACAACGCTCCATCCTTGAAACTTTGAAAGATTTTTGTAATAGAATAGTTGCAACAATTTATCTCTGCCGTGCCATCGTGCACGTAATGAACGCTGAAATCCTTTGAAGTCATTCTTTTGATGCTCCTCCGGGTCGTAATTATCCCTTTGTCCTTCTCAATTTTAAAAAGTGCCTTTAAATATCTGCATAGAAAGGCAAATTACAAGTCGCAAGGCGGCTTACCGTCCTGAGAATCAGGTGTTTGAGATGGATAACCTGGAATACGAACCAAAAAGATTGGTCCTTAACTATACTCGGAACATAGCTGCGATAACACACTTAACAGCCTGTAAGCATACTTCCGGGTTAAATAACCCGGGTAGCACGGTTGGTACCTTAACTCGAATTTACTTGTCTTGATGACATCCATGATGCTCAACTAACAAGATAAACCAAAATTAAGCCGGCAAGTGAAACCCGGCAGTACATACTTTGACATGATCAAAGTAAACTTGTGGTAAAATATAAAAACTTAAGGGCTTCCGGTTCGAATACGACAAGAAACTCGGTCCAAAGGGGTTAAGCTAAGATTCGGATACGATCATATAGCCCCCAGTGGGTGTGGCGATGCCAATCAAGAGGGTATCGACAGCTATGTTCTCTTTGGTTCGAATACGACCCATGTTTGAACAGGAAGCCCCCAAGTGATTCTGAAAATTGTTTAACGACGCTGATTCGAATGCGATCCACGTCGGTTCTCAGAGGGGTTACACTATGATTCAAATATGACCAGAGGCAACTTCCCAATGAGCTCGGCACTTTGCCAATCAAGAGGGTATCGACAGCTATGTTCTCTTTGGTTCGAATACGACCCATGTGTGAATAGGAAGCCCCCAAGTGATTTTACTGCTTACAGCTAGATTCAAAGATGATCCTAAGCCGGATCTTCTGTAAGTCAGCATGTAAAAAACAACACAGATGTTTGGAAGAGAGCAAAGGACAGAGGTCCTGCTTTATTGCTTTATCATAATATATACATGGCTGAGATAAATATGTACACCACAAGAGCCGGTAGCTCAAGTGTAGTAAGGCCGAAGCTGAGCTATGTTCCACGGCCGACGGGTCTCCTCCTCAGATTTACGCGAGTCTTTATGCTCCCGGATATCAATGAGGTAATATGACCCGTTGTGCAAGTTCTTACTGACCACAAAAGGCCCTTCCCAAGGTGGGGATAACTTGTGTGTATCTGTTTGATCCTGGATGAGCCGGAGCACCAGGTCACCTTCCTGAAAGACCCGGGACTTGACCCGGCGGCTATGATAACGGCGCAAGTCTTGTTGGTAAATCGCTGAACGGGCTGCTGCCACATCACGCTGTTCGTCCAACAAGTCCAGAGCATCTTGGCGCGCCTGTTCATTATCCGTCTCAACATAAGCCGCCACACGAGGTGAATCATGACGGATGTCGCTGGGGAGAACTGCTTCTGCTCCATAAACCATGAAGAAAGGCGTGAAGCCTGTAGACCTGTTAGGAGTAGTGTTGATGCTCCATAAGACGGAGGGCAATTCCTCCACCCAACAACCCGGCGTCTGTTGCAAAGGGACCAAAAGCCGGGGTTTGATGCCCTTCAGAATCTCCTGGTTAGCTCTCTCAGCTTGACCATTGGACTGGGGATGAGCCACTGAAGAAACATCAAGCCGGATATGCTCTCGTTGACAAAACTCTTCCATAGCACCCTTGGATAGATTGGTGCCATTGTCAGTTATGATGCTGTGCGGAAAGCCAAAACGGAAAATCACCTTTTTCATAAATTGAACCGCCGTAACTGCATCGCACTTGCTAACTGGCTCGGCCTCCACCCACTTCGTGAATTTGTCAACCGCCACCAAGAGGTGGGTCTTCTTATCCTTGGACCGTTTAAAAGGCCCAACCATATCAAGCCCCCAGACTGCAAAGGGCCAAGTGATTGGGATCATCCTCAACTCCTGAGCCGGCACATGAGCCCGTCGTGAGAACCTTTGGCAGCCATCACATTTACTGACCAAGTCCTCTGCATCAGCGTGAGCCGTCAGCCAATAAAAACCATGACGGAAAGCCTTGGCCACAAGAGATTTTGAACCGGCATGATGGCCACAATCCCCTTCATGGATCTCGCGCAAGATCTCTTGACCTTCCTCAGGGGAGATACAACGCTGAAATGCCCCTGAGACACTGCGATGATGCAACTCGCCATCGATAACAATCATTGACTTAGCCCGCCGGGTTATTTGCCTGGCCAGAATTTCATCCTCAGGCAACTCTCCCCGGGTTATATAAGCCAGATATGGCATGGTCCAGTCTGGTATGACATGAAGAACCGCCACCAGTCGCGCCTCCGGGTCAGGGATAGCCAAGCCCTCCTCTGTAGGCAACTTGACCGAAGGGTTGTATAGGACATCCAGGAAAGTGTTAGGCGGCACCGGCTTTCGCTGAGAGCCTAGCCGGCTTAACGCGTCAGCCGCCTCGTTCCGCCTGCGATCAATATGCTCCACTTGGTATCCCTGGAAGTGCCCGGCAATGGCATCAACCTCACGGCGATAAGCCGCCATTAGAGGATCCTTAGAATCCCAGGTGCCGGATACTTGTTGAGCCACCAAATCCGAGTCACCGAAGCACCTCACCCGGCTTAAGCTCATCTCCTTAGCCACCCGAAGACCGTGGAGCAAAGCCTCGTATTCCGCCGCATTGTTAGTGCAAGGAAACATCAACCGTAGCACATAATGGAACTTGTCACCTTTAGGGGAAGCCAAGACAACACCAGCCCCCGAGCCCTCCACCTGCCTGGACCCATCAAAGTGAATAGTCCAATAAGTGTTATCCGGCTTTTGCTCGGGTACTTGTGATTCTGTCCAATCATTGATGAAATCCACCAAGGCCTGAGACTTAACAGCAGTGCGTGGCACATATTTAAGGCCATGAGGTCCAAGTTCTATAGCCCACTTAGCAATTCTCCCTGTAGCCTCTCTGTTTTGGATAATATCGCCAAGAGGGGCGGAACTGACCACAGTGATGGGATGACCCTGAAAATAATGCTTAAGCTTCCGGCTCGCCATAAACACACCATATACAAGCTTCTGCCAGTGCGGGTATCGCTGCTTGGACTCAATAAGCACCTCACTGACATAATAAACCGGCCGCTGAACCGGATGCTCCTTACCCGTATCCTTACGTTCCACCACCATAGCCACACTAACGGCTCGTGTGTTTGCCGCCACATACAGTAGCAAGGGCTCCTTATCAACCGGAGCAGCAAGGACGGGGGGCTCTGCCAGTTGCTTTTTCAAATCCTCGAAGGCGGTATTAGCTGCATCATTCCAGACAAAGTTATCCGTTTTCTTCATCAACTGATATAAGGGCATAGCCTTCTCACCCAAACGGCTTATAAACCGGCTTAAAGCAGCGACGCGACCCGCCAAACGCTGAACGTCATTTACACATGCCGGCTTAGCTAGAGAAGTGATAGCTTTGATCTTCTCCGGGTTAGCTTCAATTCCTCTGTCAGAAACCAAGAAGCCCAATAGCTTGCCCGCAGGAACACCAAAAACACATTTGGCCGGGTTAAGCATCATCTTGTAGACCCGGAGATTATCGAAGGTTTCCCTTAAGTCATCTATCAGGGTTTCCTCCTTGATGGACTTAACCACAATATCGTCCACGTAAGCGTGAACATTGCGCCCGATCTGTTTATGGAGACAATTCTGTACACAACGCTGGTAAGTCGCCTGCGCACACTTGAGCCCAAAGGGCATAGAGACATAGCAGAAGGCTCCAAAGGGAGTGATGAACGCCATCTTCTCCTGGTCCTTAACTGCCATCTTAATCTGATGATACCCGGAATAAGCATCCAAGAAACTTAAGCGTGCACAACCCGCCGTAGCATCAATGATTTGATCGATACGGGGGAGGGCAAAAGGATCAGCCGGACACGCCTTGTTCAAATCCGTGTAATCCACACACATCCGCCAGGTGCCGTTCTTCTTAAGTACAAGCACCGGGTTAGCCAACCACTCTGGGTGAAAAACCTCAGCAATGAACCCGGCCGCCAAGAGCCGGGCCACTTCTTCACCAATGGCTTTTCGCCTCTCTTCATTAAACCGCCGAAGGAACTGTCTGACCGGCTTAAATTTTGGATCAACATTGAGAGTGTGCTCAGCGAGTTCTCTAGGTACACCTGGCATGTCAGAAGGTTTCCATGCGAAGATGTCTCTATTCTCACGGATGAACTCGATGAGCGCGCTTTCCTATTTCGGGTCCAGATTTGCACTGATGCTAAACTGCTGAGACGAGTCACCCGGAACAAAATCAACAAGCTTAGTCTCGTCAGCTGACTTAAATTTCATTGCTGGTTCGTTTTCCGTGGTTGGCTTTTTCAGAGAGGTCATATCTGTTGGGTCAACATTGTCTTTATAAAACTTCAACTCCTCTGTGGCGCAAACAGACTCTGCATAAGCCGCATCACCTTCCTCACACTCCAGAGCCACCTTCCGGCTGCCATGAACCGTAATGGTCCCATTGTGACCCGGCATCTTGAGCTGTAAGTACACATAACACGGCCGTGCCATGAACTTGGCATAAGCCGGCCGTCCGAATATAGCATGGTATGGACTTCTTATCTTGACCACCTCAAAGGTCAACTTCTCCACCCTGTAGTTGTTTTCATCACCAAAAGCCACTTCCAATTCGATCTTGCCGACTGGATAAGCCGACTTACCGGGTACCACCCCGTGGAAGATAGTGTTTGACTGGCTGAGGTTCTTATCAACCAACCCCATACGGCGAAAAGTCTCATAATAGAGGATGTTGATGCTGCTGCCTCCATCCATGAGTACCTTTGTGAATTTATAGCCTCCCACCTGAGGAGCCACCACCAAGGCCAAGTGGCCCGGGTTATCCACCCGGGGAGGGTGGTCCTCCCTACTCCACACTATGGGCTGCTCCGACCACCGTAAGTAGCGTGGAACCGCCGGCTCAACAGCATTAACAGCCCTCTTGTGAAGCTTCTCGTCTCGTTTGCACAAACTAGTGGTGAACACGTGATACTGTCCACCACTAAGCTGCTTTGGGTTGGTCTGATAGCCCCCTTGTTGCTGTTGATGACCCTGACCAGACTATTGATTAAATCCCCCTTGACCGTTCTGAGGACCGGAGCTTGAGCCGCCTCCCGGGCCATGAAAGCCGCCAGCGCCGGAGCCGCCGGCGCCTGAGCCGCCGCCCGGGCCATTGTAGTTTTTAAAGGCCTTCATGATAGCACAATCCTTCCACAGATGAGTCGCTGGCTTCTCTCTAGAGCCGTGTCTCGGACAAGGTTCATTCAACAGCTGCTCCAGAGAAGGTCCTGACCCGCCGCCTCGGGGAGGGGGCCTCCCCTTGCGTCGCTGGTTGTTACCTTGGGTGTTGGCTACGAACTCCAGGCTGCCATCGGCCTTGCGCTTGCCTCCTCCTTGATTCCCCGGGTTAAACTGAGGACCCTTGCCATTGTCGTTCTTCTTTCCCTTCCCTGTCCTTTCATCATCTGAAGGGGGATCCTTGGTACCATCAGAATCAGCGTACTTGACAAGAGCCGCCATTAGTGTACCCATATCCGTGCAGTCACGTTTAAGCCGCCCAAGTTTCAGCTTTAGGGGCACAAAGCGACAGTTCTGTTCCAACATCAAGACTGCAGAGCCGGCATCCATCTTATCTGATGAATGTATGATCTCCTTGACCCGGCGAACCCAATGGGTCGTGGATTCACCCTCCTGCTGCTTACAGTTAGTCAAGTCCACAATTGACATAGACTGCCTACAGGTATCCTTGAAGTTTTGAATGAACCGGGCTTTCAGCTCAGTCCAAGACCCAATGGAGTTCGGTGGTAGACCTTTTAACCACGTGCGGGCAGTTCCATCTAACATCATGGTGAAATATTTGGCCATGGCCGCCTCGCTGACCTCTAGCAGTTCCATAGCCATCTCATAACTCTCAATCCAGGCCGCAGGCTGTAAGTCAGCTGTATAGTTAGGCACCTTCCTAGGGCCCTTGAAATCCTTAGGTAGACGTTCATTACGGATGGCCGGCACCAAACAAGGGACACCCCCGGTCCTGGTAGAAATACCCACATCAACGGACGCCGTCGGATAAGCCGGGGGGGTCTGATAAGCCGTCAATTGCGGCACCTGCTCCGCCTCTTGTCGTGCTTGGTCTGCTGCGTAGAAGGCTCCAACATGAGCCGGGCCATGGCCAGGGGGTGGGTCCTGGCGTCGGACATTACTTGAGCCGGTTGCTGAGACCATGTGCCGGCTGTAACTCGGGCTCTGGCCTGGGCGAGGAGTTGAGTGGATCCTGTCCCGGCTGTAGGAGTACGCCTCTTGCTGTGCTAGAGCTGTCTGCAGGAGTTCCCTGACCCGGCGGGTTTCGACGGCTGCCGGAGAATTGCCGTCAACGGGAAGAGCCGCCAGTCGTGCTGCCGCAGCTACCATGTTCTCCAGCGGGTTATCGTAATGACCCGGGGGTATTGGCACATACTGAGGCGGGGCAGGGGGCACCTGGGGAGGCCCCATTACTCGTGGCTGAATAAGGGGTCCCGACCCGGGCGCAATGACCCCTGGTGGGTTACTGGATCCCGCACCCGGCGTGTTGAAGAGATTGCGCGGATCGTAAACCGGCGGGAGTCGAGACTGGGCCTTCTGATGCCTCCTTCTCATGACCTCGTTGGCCGCGTTCTGATCCATCGTGAGTTGGAAGGACTGCGCCTGAATCAACTGAGTCCGGGCGTCGAGAGCCGCCCGCTCCGCCGCCAGCCTGATCCCTTCTGCTGCAAGATCCTCTTTAGCTTTCATCAGATCCAATTTTAACTGTGCCACCTCCGCATCATGCTGGGCTTGATCTGCCGGGTCAACCGTGGCAGTTAACAGGGCCGTCATCTTATCTGTGAGATCCATCAGCACCTGAGCCGGGGAAGGCTCCGGGTTTTCCGATCCGGTAGCGGGGTTCTGAACAGGCTGCGCACCAGCCATAAAAACTCCGACCTGACTTGGCGGCTCAAAAAGGTCCGGAATACTGTTGCCATCGGAATAACTCATGAGCCTTCCATCTTGAAGTTGGTACAACGAGTTTGACTCATCAGCGGCCGACTCGCCGTCAGAGCCGGCGGCCGCCTCATCCCCAGACCCAGATGGATCAGAGGGCCTTCCATGGATGCATCCCACAAAAGCGCGCTTTAAGGCAGGCCGGGCCCGGGCGGGTCGTGCGCGCTGAGCCGTTTCGATGAGATCGGCGCAGAGATCCGGCTCGGGGCCCGGCTCACCAACCTTGCCAATGAAGACATGAATTCCGCCAAAGGGGACCCGGTACCCGTACTCCACTGAGCCGGCGTCGGGGCCCCAGTCCGCATCGTCGATGTAGAGCTTGCCGCGACGACTCTTGGTCATCCGGCCCACAGCGTATCCCTTGAGCCCTTCGAAGCTGCCCTTCAAGAACTCAAATCCACCGTGCGCCAGCCCCACGGTGGGCGCCAACTGTAGTGGAATTGTCACGGCAGATGTCCTTGAGCTAGGACTTAGTCGTGGAGCCATCGCAACTAGGAAGCTTGAAGGGGTTATGCGGGACAAGGAACACGAGGGTTTATACTGGTTCGGCCCCTTACGGTGAAGGTAAAAGCCTACGTCCAGTTCGAGATGTTATTGATTAGGGTTACGATCGCCAGGGAGCTAAACAGCTATGCCCGGCTCTCGATGAGATTGTCGTCGCCCCTGAACCGCTGCCGGGTCGTCCCTTTATATATGGAGGCTGACGCCCAGCAGCCCTTAGAGTCCCGGCCGGCTCATAAGAGTGTCCGACTCGGACTCTAAACAATACTTGCCTTACACTACAAGTCTACTATAACAATGATGATAACTATGAGTAATAAGCCATCGCCGGGTCTCAGCCCATCTCTGGCCCATTAACTTGAAACTTAACTCCGGGCTTCTCGCAATGACCTTTAGTGTAACCCGGCCGTCCTGGCGGGTGACTCCCAGGTCTATATCCTCAACACCCTGCTACACACTAGTTGAAGCAACGGTTCAATAACCTTATCAAGTCTCCACCATCCTCCCACTCAATTCTTTCGAGAGAAACTTTTCCTCGAGAAAGGACTCGTTTCTAGAAGCAATTACTTTTGCTTCCAGATCTGAAATAGGAGGTATACCCAACTGTTTTTGGGTATTCTATGAAGACGCATTTATCCGCTTTGGGTTCGAGCTTATCAGCCTGAAACTTTTTCACATAAGCATCGCAGCCCCAAACTTTTAAGAAACGACAACTTAGGTTTCTATAAACGGTGTCGTCTCAACGGAATTGCATGGTGCCCCTTTTAAAGTGAATGCGGTTGTCTCTAATGCCTAACCCATAAATGATAGTGGTAATTTGATAAGAAACATCATGGTATGCACCATATCCAATAGGGTGCAATTATGATGTTCGGACACACCATCACACTATGGTGTTCCAGGCGGTATTAATTGTGAAACACTTTCCACAATGTCTCAATTGTGTGCCAAACTCGTATCTCAGATACTCATCTCTATGATCATATCACAGACATTTTATCCTCTTGTCACGACGATCTTCAACTTCACTCTGAAATTACTTGAACCTTTCAATAATTCAGACTAGTGTTTCATCAAGTAAATACACTCAGCATCTACTCAAATCATCTGTGAAGTAAGAACATAACGATATCCACTGCATGCCTCGGCACTCATTGGACTGCGTACATCAAAATGTATTACTTCCAATAAGTTGCTCTCTTGTTCCATCTCACTGAAAACGAGGACTTTCAGTCATTTTGCCCATGTGGTATGATTTGCATGTCTCAAGTGATTCATAATCAAGTGAGTCCAAACGATCCATCTGTATGGAGTTTCTTCATGCATATATACCAATAGACATGGTTCGCATGTCTCAATCTTTTCAAAAACGAGTGAGTCCAAAGATCCACCTACATGGAGCTTCTTCATGCGTTCTACACCAATATGACTCAAGTGGCAGTGCCACAAGTATGTGGTACTATCATTACTATCTTATATCTTTTGGCATGAACATGTGTATCACTACGATCGAGATTCATTTTAGGTGCAAGACCATTGAAGGTATTATTCAAATAAACAGAGTAACCATTATTCTCCTTAAATGAATAACCGTTTTGCGGTAAACATAATCCAATCATGTTCAACGCAAACACCAAATCTCGATGGTAGAGGGAGCATGCGATGCTTGATCACATCAACCTTGGAAACACTTCCAACACATATCGTCATCTCACCTTTAGCTAGGTTCCATTTATTCTGCAGCTCTTATTTCGAGTTACTAACACTTAGCAACCGAACCAGTATCTAATACCTTGGTGCTGCTAGGAGTACTAGTAAAGTACACATTCATATAACGTATATCCAATATACTTCTGTCGACCTTGCCTGCCTTCTCATCTACCAAGTATCTAGGGTAGTACTGCTTCAGTGACCGTTCCTCTCATTACAGAAGCACTTAGTCTCGGGTTTTGGTTCAACCTTGGGATTCTTCACTAGAGCAGCAAACGACTTGTTGTTTCATGAAGTATCCCTTTTGCCCTTGCCCTTCTTAAACTAGTGGTTTTACTAACCATCAACAATTGATGCTCCTTCTTGATTTCTACTCTCGCGGTGTCAAACATCCCGAATAGCTCAAGGATCATCATAATTATCCTTGATATGTTATAGTTCATCATGAAGCTCTACTAGCTTGGTGGCAGTGACTATGGAGAACTATCACTATCTCATCTGGGAGATTAACTCCCACTCGATTCAAGCGATTGTGGCACTCAGACAATCTGAGCACACGCTCAACGATTGAGCTTTTCTCCCTTAGTTTGCAGGCTTAAGAAACTTGTCAGAGGTCTCATACCTCTTGACGTGGGCACTAGTCTGAAATCCCAATTTCAGTCTTCGGAACATCTCACATGTTCTACGACGTTTCAAAAACGTCTTTGGTGCCACAATTCTAAACCGCACTGAACTATCACGTAGTCATCAAAACGTGTATGTCAGATGTTTCGTAACATCTACAGACGACGCTGAGGTTCAGCACACCGAGCGGTGCATTAAGGACATAAGCCTTCTGTGCAGCAATGAGGACAATCCTCAGTTTACGGACCCAGTCCGCATAATTGCTACTACCAACTTTCAACTAATTTTTCTCTAGGAACATATCTTAACCAGTAGAACTAAAGCGCAAGCTATGACATACTTTGCAAATACCTATTTGACTATGTTCATGATAATGAAGTTCATCTGATTATGAACTCCCACTCAGATAGACATCCCTCTGGTCATCTAAGTGAAACATGATCCGAGTTTAACTAGGCCGTGTCCGATCATCACGTGAGACGGACTAGTCAAGATCGGTGAACATCTCCATGTTGATCGTATCTTCTATACGACTCATGCTCGACCTTTCGGTCCTCCGTGTTCCGAGGCCATGTCTGTACATGCTAGGCTCGTCAAGTCAACCTAAGTGTATTGCGTGTGTTCCGAGGCCATGTCTGTACATGCTAGGCTCGTCAACACCCGTTGTATTCGAACGTTAGAATCTATCACACCCGATCATCACGTGGTGCTTCGAAACAACGAACCTTCGCAACGGTGCACAGTTAGGGTGAACACTTTCTTGAAATTATTATAAGGGATCATCTTACTTACTACCGTCGTTCTAAGCAAATAAGATGCAAAAACATGATAAACATCACATGCAATCAAATAGTGACATGATATGGCCAATATCATCATGCTCCTTTGATCTCCATCTTCGGGGCACCATGATCATCTTCGTCACCGGCATGACACCATGATCTCCATCATCATGATCTCCATCATTGTGTCTTCATGAAGTCGTCACGCCAACGATTACTTCTACTTCTATGGCTAACTCGTTTAGCAACAAAGTAAAGCAATTTACATGGCGTTATTCAATGACACGCAGGTCATGCAAAATAATAAAGACAACTCCATGGCTCCTGCCGGTTGTCATACTCATCGACATGCAAGTCGTGATTCCTATTACAAGAATATGATCAATCTCATACATCACATATATCATTCATCACATCTTCTGGCCATATCACATCACATAGCACTTGCTGCAAAAACAAGTTAGACGTCCTCTAATTGTTGTTGCAAGTTTTTTACGTGGTTTGTAGGTTTCTAGCAAGAACGTTTCTTACCTACGTATGACCACAACGTGATTTGCCAATTTCTATTTACCCTTCATAAGGACCCTTTTCATCGAATCCGTTCCGACTAAAGTAGGAGAGACAGACACCCGCTAGCCACCTTATGCAACTTGTGCATGTCAGTCGGTGGAACCTGTCTCACGTAAGTGTACGTGTAAGGTCAATCTGGGCCGCTTCATCCTACAATGCCGCCAAAACAAGAAAAGACTAGTAGCGGCAAGAAGAATTGGCAAACTCAACGCCCACAACTGCTTTGTGTTCTACTCGTGCATAGTAACTACGCATAGACCTGGCTCATGATGCCACTGTTGGGAATCGTAGCATAATTTAAAATTTTCCTACGCTCACCAAGATGCATCTATGGAGTCTACTAGCAACGAGGGGAAAGGAGTGCATCTACATACCCTTATAGATCGCGAGCGGAAGCGTTCCAATGAACGTGGATGACGGAGTCGTACTCGCCGTGATCCAAATCACCGATGACCGAGTGCCGAACGGACGGCACCTCCGCGTTCAACACACGTACGGTGCAGCGACGTCTCCTCCTTCTTGATCCAGCAAGGGGGAAGGAGAGGTTGATGGAGATCCAACAGCACGACGGCGTGGTGGTGGATGTAGCGGGTCTCCGGCAGGGCTTCGCCAAGCTTCTGCGAGAGAGAAAGAGGTGTTGCAGGGGAGGAGGGAGGCGCCCAAGGCTGTAGTATGCTGCCCTCCCTCCCCCCCCCCTTTATATAGGCCCCTGGGGGGTGCGCCAGCCCTAGGAGATGGGATCTCCAAGGGGGGCGGCGGCCAAGGGGGGAAGGGGTTGCCTTGCCCCCCAAGGCAAGGGGGAACTCCCCCCCCTTAGGGTTCCCAACCCTAGGCGCATGGGGGGAGGCCCAAGGGGGCGCCCCAGCCCACTAGGGGCTGGTTCCCCTCCACTTTCAGCCCACGGGGCCCTCCGGGACAGGTGGCCCCACCCGGTGGACCCCCGGGACCCTTCCGGTGGTCCCGGTACAATACCGATAACCCCCGAAACTTTCCCGGTGGCCGAAACTGGACTTCCTATATATAATTCTTCACCTCCGGACCATTCAGGAACCTCTCGTGACGTCCGGGATCTCATCTGGGACTCCGAACAACTTTCGGGTTTCCGCATACATATATCTCTACAACCCTAGCGTCACCGAACCTTAAGTGTGTAGACCCTACGGGTTCGGGAGACATGCAGACATGACCGAGACGCCTCTCCGGTCAATAACTAACAGCGGGATCTGGATACCCATGTTGGCTCCCACATGTTCCACGATGATCTCATCGGATGAACCACGGTGTCGAGGATTCAATCAATCCCGTATGCAATTCCCTTTGTCAATCGGTATGTTACTTGCCCGAGATTCGATCGTCGGTATCCCAATACCTTGTTCAATCTCGTTACCAGCAAGTCTCTTTACTCGTACCGCAATGCATGATCCCGTGACTAACGCCTTAGTCACATTGAGCTCATTATGATGATGCATTACTGAGTGGGCCCAGAGATACCTCTCCGTCACACGGAGTGACAAATCCCAGTCTCGATCCGTGCCAACCCAACAGACACTTCCGGAGATACCCGTAGTGCACCTTTATAGTCACCCAGTTACGTTGTGACGTTTGGCACACCCAAAGCACTCCTACGGTATCCGGGAGTTGCACGATCTCATGGTCTAAGGAAAAGATACTTGACATTGGAAAAGCTCTAGCAAACGAAACTACACGATCTTTTATGCTATGCTTAGGATTGGGTCTTGTCCATCACATCATTCTCCTAATGATGTGATCCCTTTATCAATGACATCCAATGTCCATAGTCAGGAAACCATGACTATCTGTTGATCAACGAGCTAGTCAACTAGAGGCTTACTAGGGACACGTTGTGGTCTATGTATTCACACATGTATTACGATTTCCGGACAATACAATTATAGCATGAATAATAGACAATTATCATGAACAAAGAAATATAATAATAACCATTTATTATTGCCTCTAGGGCATATTTCCAACAGTAATCCTGTTCTGGAGGTCATGTTACTTGACCATGACGAACCTACGAACTATGAGGAAGCGATGATGAGCCCAGATTCCGCAAAACGGCTTGAGCCCATGAAATCTGAGATGGGATCCATGTATGAGAACAAAGTGTGGACTTTGGTTGACTTGCCCGATGATCGGCAAGCCATAGAGAATAAATGGATCTTCAAGAAGAAGACTAACGTTGACGGTAATGTTACTGTCTATAAAGCTCGACTTGTTGCGAAAGGTTTTCGACAAGTTCAAGGAGTTGACTACGATGAGACCTTCTCACCCGTAGCGATGCTTAAGTCTGTCCGAATCATGTTAGCAATTGTCGTATTTTATGATTATGAAATTTGGCAAATGGATGTCAAAACTGCATTCCTTAATGGATATCTTAAAGAAGAGTTGTATATGATGCAACCAGAAGGTCTTGTCGCTCCTAAAGGTGCTAACAAAGTGTGCAAGCTCCAGCGATCCATTTATGGACTGGTGCAAGCATCTCGGAGTTGGAATATACGCTCTGATAGTGTGATCAAAGCATATGGTTTTATACAGACTTTCGGAGAAGCCTGTATTTACAAGAAAGTGAAAGGGAGCTCTGTAGCATTTCTAATATTATATGTGGATGACATATTGTTGATTGGAAATAATACAGAATTTCTAGATAGCATAAAAGGATACTTGAATAAGAATTTTTCAATGAAAGACCTCGGTGAAGCTGCTTATATATTGGGCATCAAGATCTATAGAGATAGATTGAGACGCTTAATTGGACTTTCACAAAGCACATACCTTGATAAAGTTTTGAAGAAGTTCAAAATGGATCAGTCAAAGAAAGGGTTCTTGCCTGTGTTACAAGGTGTGAAGTTGAGTCAGACTCAATGCCCGACCACTGCAGAAGATAGAGAGAAAATGAAAGTCATTCCCTTTCACTCAGCCATAGGTTCTATCATGTATGCAATGCTGTGTACCAGACCTGATGTGTGCCTTGCTATAAGTTTAGCAGGGAGGTACCAAAGTAATCTAGGAGTGGATCACTGGACAGCGGTCAAAACATCCTGAAATACCTGAAAAGGATTAAGGATATGTTTCTCGTTTATGGTTGTGACAAAGAGCTTGTCGTAAATGGTTACGTCGATGCAAGCTTTGACACTGATCCGGATGACTCTAAGTCACAAACCGGATACGTATTTATACTAAATGGTGGAGCTGTCAGTTGGTGCAGTTCCAAGCAGAGCATGGTGGTGGGATCTACGTGTGAAGAGGAGTACATGGCTGCTTCAGAAGCAGCAAATGAAGGAGTCTGGATGAAGGATTTCATATCCGATCTAGGTGTAATACCTAGTGCATCGGGTCCAATGAAAATCTTTTGTGACAATACTGGAGCAATTGCCTTGGCGAAGGAATCCATATTTCACAAGAGAACCAAACACATCAAGAGACGCTTCAATTCCATCCGCGATCAAGTCAAAGAGGGAGACATAGAGATTTGCAAAATACATACGGATCTGAATGTTGCAGACCTGTTGACTAAGCCTCTTCCACCAGCAAAACATGATCAGCACCAAGACTCCATGGGTGTTAGAATCATCACTATGTAATCTAGATTATTGACTCTAGTGCAAGTAGGAGACTGAAGGAAATATGCCCTAGACGCAATAATAAAGTTGTTATTTATATTTCCTTTATATCATGATAAATATTTATTATTTGTGCTAGAATTGTATTAACCGGAAACTTAGTACATATGTGAATAGATAGACAAAACTGAGTGTCCCTATTATGCCTCTACTTGACTAGCTCGTTAATCAAAGATGGTTAAAGTTTCCTGACCATAGAAATGTGTTGTCATTTGATGAACGGGATCACATCATTAGAGAATGATGTGATGGACAAGACCCATCCGTTAGTTTAGCATAATGATCGTTAAGTTTTATTGCTATTGCTTTCTTCATGAATTATACATATTCCTGTGACTATGAGATTATGCAACTCCCGAATACCGGAGGAACACCTTGTGTGCTATCAAACATCACAACGTAACTAGGTGATTATAAAGATGCTCTATAGGTGTCTCCGAAGGTGTTTGTTGGGTTGGCATAGATCAAGATTAGGATTTGTCACTCCGTGTATCGGAGAGGTATTTCTGGGCCCTCTCGGTAATGCACATCACTATACGTCTTGCAAGCAATGTGACTAATGAGTTAGTTGTGGGATGATGCATTATGGAACGAGTAAAGAGACTTGCCGGTAACGAGATTGAACTAGGTATGATGATACCGACGATCGAATCTCGGGCAAGTAACATATCGATGACAAAGGGAATGACGTATGTTGTTATGCGGTTTGACCGATAAAGAACTTCGTTGAATATGTAGGAACCAATATGAGCATCTAGGTTCCGCTATTGGTTATTGACCTAAGATGTGTCTCGGTCATGTCTACATAGTTCTCGAACCCGTAGGGTCCGCACGCTTAACGTTCGATGACGATTTGTACTATGAGTTATGTGTTTTGGTGACCGAAGTATGTTCGGAGTCCCGGGTGAGATCACGGACATGACGAGGAGTCTCGAAATGGTCGAGAGATATTGGGAGGTTATATACGGACTCCGGAATGGTTCCAAATAAGATCGGGGATTTTTCGGAGTACCGGGAGGTTACTGGAACCCCCCGGGAAAGTTAATGGGCCTCATGGGCCATAGTGGAGAGGAGGAGGCAGCCACAGGAGGTGGCGCCCCCCCCCCAAGCCCAATCCGAATTGGACAAGGGGTAGGGGCGCGTCCCCCCTTTCCTTCTCCCTCTCCACCTCTTTCCCCTTTCTCCCTCCCTTGGAAGGAAGGAAGGGGGCGCATCCTACTTGGACTGGGAGTCCAAGTAGGACTCCCCCCTTGGCGCGCCCCTCCTTGGCCGCCGGCCTCCTCCTTCCCCCCTTTATATACGGGGGCGGGGGCACCCCAAAGGCACACCAAGATTTGTCTTAGCCGTGTGCGGTGCCCCCCTCCACAGTTTACTCCTCCGGTCATAGTGTCGTAGTGCTTAGGCGAAGCCCTGCGCGGATCACATCACCAACGCCGTCACCATGCCGTCATGCTGACGGAACTCTCCCTCGACCCTCTATTGGATCTAGAGCTCGAGGGACATCATCGAGCTGAACGTGTGCTGGACACGAAGGTGCCATACGTTTGGTACTTGGATCGGTTGGATTGTGAAGACGTTCGACTACATCAACCGCGTTAAACTAACGCTTCCGCTTTCGGTCTACGAGGGTACGTGGACACCCTCTCCCCCTCTTGTTGCTATGCATCTCCTAGATAGATCTTGCGTGATCATAGGAAATTTTTTGAAATTGCATGCTACGTTCCCCAACAGTACATACCCATGCAAGTACCTGGGACTACCACTCACCATCAGGAAGCAAATGGCGGCGCAGTTATCAGGCCTAGTTAACCAGCTAGCAACCTGCCTGCCATGGTGGAAAGCTGCAAACATGCCAAAAAGTGGCGAATGGTCCTTGTCCAATTGGTCCTTTCGGCCATTCCGATTCATGCAATGATGGCACTGGACATACCGCAGAAAACAATCAAGGCCATGGTGAAAATTTGTAGAGGCTTCCTTTGGTGCGCAAAGGAGGAGGCAACTGTTCGGTGGCTTGGGAAAGGGTATGTACACCACGGTGGGCAGGTGGACTAGGTATTCCGAACCTTAAGTGGATGAACGTCGCAATGCAAGCAAGATGGTCGTGGCTGAAAAGAGCAGACCCATCGAGGCCTTGGGCAGAATTTGAAATAGCGGTACCAAAAGAGTCTACACAACTATTCAAGGCAGCCGCTCGGAGCACGATAGGCAATGGGCAGTCCACCCTCTTCTGGGAAGACAGGTGGATCAATGGATACCGTGCGGAGGAGATAGCCCCCAATGTATATGACCGCGTTGCGCCAGCTACTAGAGGCACACGCACGGTCTATCAGGGGCTGCCAGACGGGGCATGGGTATTGGTTGTTGGGCCGGATATGTCAGCAGTGGCACTACACGATTACCTCACTCTATGGGACAAAGTGACGCTGATCCAACTGGTGCCCGAGGAGGAAGACTCATTAAGATGGGCTTGGGAGAAGGATGGACAGTACTCCACACGATCAGCCTACGCGGCGCGATTTTGGGGTCGCAAGATAGCACCGGCCGGTACGTTCACATGGAAATCAAAGGCCCCACTCAAATGCTGCTTCTTTACATGGCTTTCCCTACAAAACAAATGTTGGACATCGGATAGGCTTGCGCGAAGAGGCCTCGACCACCAGGAGGCTGTCCATTTTGTGACCAAGAGCAAGAGAGCATCAACCACATCCTGCTTGGTTGCGTCTTCGCGGGAGAAGTGTGGACAAAGGTATGCACGGCCATGAACAAGCCACAATGGACACCAACGGCCGGAATGGATGCAGTGGAATGGTGCATAGAAAAGAGCCAAAGCGCCATGAGCGCCAAAGACACACGGGCATTCATCATCATGGTAATGTGGAAGCTATGGAAGCACCGAAACGCGATAGTTTTTGACAGAGAAACACCCTCGATCACTAGGATATTCCGCTCTATAATCGAGGAGGGGCAAACGTGGGAGATGGCAGGCCCCCTGAAGGCGGGCGTAGGTACCGTTATAACGGCACTAGAGGTAGGCCTAGGTGAAATAGAATAGTAACATGTGATTGGTGGAGTTGGGGTTGTAACATGTGATGTAACCGCCAACGTGGAGGGGCTATTTACCCCATTCCTTCTCTAATATATAGTATGCACACTTGTGCGTATTCGAGAAAAAAAAACCATGTCGAAGGCAGTAGGGCATGATAACACCATAACAGAACATGTTATCGTGATAAGCATTGAACAAATGATGTGGACAGTCTAACCAGTATTCTTCACTTTTCATCTTGAAATTTAAGTTGCAACCTAAAACCTTTAGATGTTTGTTGAGAAATTTCACTGAGTCAACTTGTCTCTGGGTCAGTTGTACCAATATTGAACCAAACATACCCCTCATTACCTATGTGAAGGGAAAATAGTGCTAGACGTTTATTTAAATCAATCGCTTGGAATAAAAATGGAAGATAATGCAAAAAATGCAAAAATTTGAACTTCGTTGTACTAGTGAGAGTTAAACATTGTATAATAGAAGAATTGGTGGTGGTGGTTGCAGGGTAGGGGGTGGGTTGGGGAGGGTGGAGTAATGGTCAACACACACTGAGCACCATGGTCGTTGCTAATAGAATGTTTTCAAATGCAGTTCCCGCAAAGTATGTTTTTTTGCGGGGTATCCCAAAGTATATTAGAGCTACTTTGCTTTTATGAAGTACGATACTTATCTTGCGGCCAGGGTAGAGAGGCGTGTTATTCAGAGTGGTCGGTGGTTGTAGCATTTAGTGAATGATTTTAGTTTGGTTAGATTGCAAATTGTTCTATCTAAAATGTACAAAGTTAATATAAAATTGAGACACTTATTTTGAAATGGACGGAGTAGATGCCACTGATAAGAAAATCAACGAGCCAAATGTCAGGAAATGTTTTTTTTTAACGGAGGCAAAAATATTTGCCTCATCGATTAATTAAGAAGAAGAGAATTGTCCGGTTAATTTACGGAAAACCAGGCGAAAACCGATACAGACTCTCAAATGTGGACTACTCGCAAAGTAGGAAACACCAAAACCGCTCAAGCGGGCCTCTAAAGAAACAACAACCACAACCCTCGGCACTTGAAAAACACAATGGAACTCCTAACAAGCACACCAACGATAACTGACCACCCTCCATTATGAAACCACGGACGCCTTTTGGATGGCACCAGACTTATTGTTTGTCTTCTTCTTTGGTTTCTCCTTACTTGGCTTCTTCTTTGCAGGGTCACTTGTCTTGCTAGATGTCGGCTGTTGAGCCACCCATTTGTCAAGAAAATCGTAAACCTCATTGAATTTCTTGGTGTCGTTGTCGTCAACCAATGGGCTCGTAGGAGCAGGCACCAACCAACCAGCAACATCAACATCATTGACCCGAGGAACCACCGACACAACATCCTCCACCACAGGAACCATTGACAAAATCGACTTCGACGCCTTTAGTTGCTCACATGATAGAGATGAAGCGTGTTCCTTACACAAAGCCGTCGATGAGTCCACCTCCAATCGCTCCAACGACAAAGGCGAAGCAAGGTTCGAACATATATCCCGAATGCTCGGGCATGAGTTGCAACACCGGAGCCGCAAGCCTGACGATGGACTCGCCAACGGTGGGAGGCAAGACAACGGAAGAAGCAGACATCGACGGTGAATTGTACCGAACACGAGGAGAGAAACAACCATAGGGCTCCGCCCCCTGGTCCTCCATGGAGTGAATAACTGCCACACCAAGAGTCTGTGGCGTGGCCTACAACATAGCCGGCACAAGGGAGAGCCTACTCAAAGCAGCCTCTGCCCGCTCCAGGAAGCTCTCAATTCGTACCTGCCAGCTTTGAAGCAACTCAGTCTGATCAGCAAGAGCGGTCTGAAGCACCATAGCAGATGGGGTTGCCGGGCTAGCAGAAGCAGAAACCACAGACGCCCAAGACGCGCGGCGAAGCGCAGTGAAGGGGAGCGTGGATTTCATTTGGCCCTCTCTTGAAGGAGGAGGTGGACGATGTTGGGTGCCAAGGCAAGAGACGGGCGGGACGACAGGACATGCCAATGAACTAAGAGGACGCCATGGGTTACGGCAGTTGCGCGCACGATGACCGTTCTTCAAGCAACGAGAGCATCGAAAGGGATCTCTGCAAACCGCAGCACGGTGGCCAGGGACGAGGCATCTGCAGCAGCGACCGTGAAGCCAGGCCGGGATAGGCCGGGGAGCCAGAGTCAAGGCCGGCGAAGCCGAACGACGCCGGCCCCCCACCTTCACCCATCCCAGCTCCGAAGATACCTCCAGAGCAGTAGCGATAACAGCAGCAGCAGCCGGATCGCTCACCCCGCCGGAGCATCTGGCAGCCAACGGCGTCAGCGGGGCGAGCTCCTCGTCGACGTCAATGCTGCAGACTTCATCAGCGAGGGAAGCGCACGACACGGCCAGCGGCGGCTGCGAGGCCCGACAACGACGTCGGGAGCAAGCACCTCCTTGGAGCCCTGAGAGCCCGGCAACGCCAGAGCAAGCGCTGAAGGCAGAGAGGGCTCCTCCCCGACAGCAAT
>NC_057811.1:451235360-451462804 GCF_018294505.1 Triticum aestivum | reverse complement strand
GGGCCACAGAGACCTTGAAGGCGTGCGGTGGAGGAGGCCGCTGCATATCAAGATCCAGAACAGAGGGCGCCGCCAGGAGCAGAAGAGGTGGTGGTAGCGGCGGCTCCAGCACAGAGGAGACGAGCGGCGGTGCAGGGAGGAGCGTCCGGAGCTCGCAGGTGGCCGAGGATGCGGCGAGCGACGGGGCAGGGGTCGCCGGCGCCTGGGAAGGCGCCGAACGCGGCTGGGATCTCATGCCCTCGTCATGCACACCCCGGGTGCAGGAGAGCAGGGAAGAGCTGGAGGAGGCCGGATCCAGGAGCTGCGGCCTCGGAGGAGGCCGGATCTGGGCGCGGCGGTCGCGGAGGTGAACGGAGCGGCCGAAACGGGCGGCGGCCGCCGCTTGCTCATGCGGCGTCGGGATGTTGCCCGTGCATGCAGTGTGTACTGGTTTCCTTTGCCGTTGACCTTTCTTTTTAGGAGCCTCAGTGTTTCAGTTGTCAGGAAATGTTTGCCGCAATAGAAGAAGGCCAATAGGCGCAGTTATTACTTCTTACCGAAATGGACCACATGTAAGGTCATATTTATACAGAAGTAGAAGAGAACACAAAGAAACACACTGATGATGTTCTTACAGACTAGTAGAAAGAAACAAAACGTAACGCTAAAATGAGAGCGCCCAGTTGCATTGCAATTCTAGGAGGACTAGGAATCATCAGGAACGAAACAACTAGTACTGTATGACTGGCTTGAACAGGCATGGGCCTTCCATCAACCCTCATAGCTACGGCCGCGACTGTCTGGCATCTAACTTGGATTATTCAACTTGGTGCATACGGTCTAATGAGCTAAACGATAACTCTCATGACGATTGATTGCATACAGTAATCTCGTTACATAAGTACAGAGGAGAGGTATAGTATGCGGAGGCAGCAGCGGCACGCGGAGGTGCATGCAAGCCCACAATAGACTATGCCGGAAGAATAGGAGCGATGACTATTGGTTACAAATGAATATAAGGACGGTAAAACATAACACAAAGACGAATGTTTAACATAATGTGAATAATCTGTGTATCAGAATCTCTCTTCTTGCCTAGTGTGTTGTCTCGTGTGGTTCTCCATGTTGGTGTTTCTTACTATAGCATCGACACCCAGCAATACGGAAGCTGTGGTGTAAACTGCAACCCGTCCTTGAGTGCCACTAGATTGGAGCCGACATTTTCTTAAGTTTGTGTAAACTCAAGTTGTGAGAAGGTAGGTCAGAACCAATCCTTTGGCTTTTCCATGATCATTGCGGTAACACCATAGATATGGGTTAGCGTTACTTCTTGTGGACTGTGTGATGGCATCACCATCTGGTGTATGATATATGAAACGTTTGTCGCAAAATCGAAGCCTCTAAATGCAACGACATCGATTCCACAAAGACGTTTCCAACAAAAGCGTTTGTGGTATGACAATGAAGAACATATTTATGGTTTTTCGTTTGTGCGCATAGTCCAACGATGCAAAAGTAATTCCATCCTACAAAAGCGACAAAGCTCTCAAGGATCACTCAAAGAACCACTAAGTGTGGTTAC
This sequence comes from Triticum aestivum, assembly GCF_018294505.1. Lineage (NCBI taxonomy): Eukaryota > Viridiplantae > Streptophyta > Magnoliopsida > Poales > Poaceae > Triticum > Triticum aestivum. The sequence goes on along the minus strand of NC_057811.1, from coordinate 451,461,243 downwards.
AAGAGCCAGCAAGGATAGAAAGCTAGAATAACAATGTGAGTGAAATTCTGCGATTTGCTTGCAAAGCTTGTCATAAACATGCATGAAACTGAAACTGAGGCCAGTACTAGTTGTAATTATGTATTAGCGAACTTCTCCATATTATTTGTCACCTTACAGGGTTTTGTTCCGAGGGTCGCTGAACTCTTCAACCATTAGTTAGAAAGTTGAACTACTTAATATACACTAGTCGTTGGGGCGCCATCCTGTGGCGCCATTTGAGAGAAATTTGTGCGCACATTTTCATTTTTTAAAAACCATGTGATCCTCACCTCTATCTAAAAAACATCTCAGAAAAAAATTCTTACCTCCATCTAAGAAAAGAAAAAAAGGAAAAAAAATTACCACCATAGCCTACGGGAGCACCACTTTGCATAACTCTCTCCATTTTAAAATATACATGGGGTTCTGACCACCATCTAAAAAAATATTTAAGAAAAAAATCCTCAACCCCATCTAAAAAATATCGCAAAAGCTTTCTCACCATGGCCAACCAGCTTGTGCCACGTGGCATAGTTGGTTGGCCCCCAAACTCCCTATGCTTAATGGGTTTAATAATGTGCCAGACACTGTTGGGGCGAAGCCATTAGAGCAACTCCAATGGGATGACTCATTTTGTCCGTTTGGGTCATCCTGACACAAAACATGGCCAACGGGACGACCCAAACAGACACAGCATCCGCCTGCTGTCCGCTCGGACCCATATCCGGTCCAAATTTGGGTCACATTTGGGTTCACGGCGGACACAAAATGGGCGTTTTTTGTCCCCTCCTCGTCCGCCTCCGTCCGCTGCATGCGAGCAGTGGCCCATCTGTCATTGAGAGGCCACCCACCCATCCCACCCCCGTCTCTCTCCTCGTTTTCTCTTTCTCCCATCCACCCGACAGCGCCGCGCCACCGGCCGCTTCGGCCTCTGTAGCGAGCTAGCAGGGAGCAAGGGGGCAGCGCCGGAGAAGCACCGGAGCCGGGGCAACGCCGGGCCAAGCGGATGCTCTCGACGACCTCGCCGTGCAGGCAGCGCACCTCCACAGCGAGAACACGCGCGACCCCATGCTCTCGACGACCTCGCCACGCTCGCCTTGCCGGTGCGCTGCCGGGGCGAGAGCTACTGCAGCCCCGGCGAGCTGCTGCGGGCGGAGCTCGGGCACGAGTGGCACGGGGCCGGAGCTGCGGGGAGGGGCACGCAGCGCGGGTGGCGTGCGGTGCGCGGCCGGGGCGAGAGCTGCTGCAGCCCTGGCGAGGCGCATGCAACGGGGCGGGCGCGGCGGTGCGGGAGCTGCGGGGCGCGGCGCGGGGCGAGGCTGCACGGCTGTTGGTTGGGAGCTCGTCGGATGCAGGTCAAATACTCGTTGGATGCTAGTCAGACAATCATTGGATGCTGGCATCAAGCTGTGCACGGAGCCTCTTGACATGAAGCTGCTTGTGCTCTGCGTGTGATGTCTACGCGGGGGGCGGCTGCTTGCATGCATGTGCTGGTGCGAGCGCGCGACCGGAGCACGGGCGTCGGCGGAGGCGACCTCGCGGGGGCGTGACCGAGTTGCCGGGCGGGCGCGGCGAGCTGCGTGGCGGGGGCGGGGCGCGCGCGACGGGCCCGGCGAGCTGCCGCCGGTAGCTCGCGGGCGAGGCGGCGGAGGTGAGCTTGCAGGCGCAGGGTGAGGTCGCGCAGGAGCTCGCCCACCAGGTGTTTGACTGAATGCCGACGCGGATATGCATAAAATGCGTCTGGCTTCTGTTGGGCGCACCGGCCGACCCAAACGAAAAAGCGAAAGCGGACAAGCGGACGGGCGACCCAAACAGACAAAAAGCGGACAAAATCGGCGTCCGTTTGGGTCGCCCCCATTGGAGTTGCTCTTAGTACATTCACTTTGTACTGGTGACGGTTGCGTCGCGGTCCTCGTTCATGTGCGGCCATGGGACCACATTATGCTAGATGAAGCTACCTACCAGCCGTCCACCATAGGTGTGCTCACCAGACAACGCTTTTCTCATAGTTGCGCTTACATTAACCAGAGTTACACCCGACATCGCCTGTCGTGTGTCTAGCAGCTACACCGATTCCGTTCATGCAAACCGATACTAGGGTTTAGAAGTGTACATGGCACAATGGTCTAGTTGGTAGTCTCTGTTTTTTTTTCAAAAAGAAGGATAACCCCGGGCCTCTGCATCAGGACGATGCATGCAGCTATTACTTGGGCGTCTCCGGGCGTTTCCCTTTTTTACTTTTTCCTAGAAAATGTATTTTGATCTTGATCCTACTCACAATCTGTGCACTAGTATAAAATCTCAAGAACCTTTGGATAGACCTAAATAAAGTGATCATGGTACCTTAGGGTATTGTAAAAGCGGTAGGTACTCCCTTTGGCTCGTCGTTAGGGCGTGAGGGCAACAATGACTGACTATGGAGAAGAGGGCGACCATGGGTGTTAGGCCGGCAACAATGAGGATCGCCACTAGGGTTTCGCCTGGGGGCAGCGGCTGGGCACGCACGTACGCCGTGTTTTTTTTGGGTAACGTACCAACGCGGGCGACCGGGCATACGCGCACCGACCGGGCGTACGGCGACACGGGCAGGTATGCCTATACGCTGTGTGCAAAGATGATACTATCTTTTAGGGCATGTACAACAGACGAGACGGATGTTGTCTATAATACTCCTCCACATCATTTGCAGACAACATGTACAGACAGCTACTACAACGGGCTGTCTCTAGACTCGTCTAAAACTTCATTACGTGCATGCATATTTTAAGGGATTTCCTTCCCACGATGCGGCCCATGACAAACGATGCACTCGTACAACTGCAAAAGATCGTCTGTAACTAGCGATGTATATACGGCAACAGATCGTCGCTATTTCTACCGACAGCCTCGTTCAGTTTCTCCTTTCTCTCTCTTCCACGTCAATTATTTTCCTATGTGGCAGGAGTTACAGACAGCTGATTGTACCCTGTTGTACATGCCCTACGTTTTGCGGGGTTGTACCGAGACGGGACTCATTCAATAAAGCGGCCATGATTTCTCTCTAAAAAAAACGAGACAGAGGTGCATTAATTACGCTGCTATTTAAGGCCACCATTGCACTAGACAGCCACCAGGCAAGGCGCGCAAGTCTGGTGTAGATCGCGCTTGCTCACCAGGGTACGTACGTGCTCCATGGGTAGCATGTCATTCCTCAGCGACAAGTCCGCCAAGACATTCGTGGCCGGTCACCGGGGCATGATCGGCACAGCCGTCCACCGCAAGCTAGCAGCGCTCGGCTTCACCAGCATCGTCGTCCGCACCCACGCCGAGCTCGACCTGACGTGCCAGCACGCCGTGGAGGCCTTCTTCGACGCCGAGCGGCCCCGCTACGTCATCCTCTGTGCAGCCAAGTCCGGCGGCGTCCACGCCGCTCTGAGCGCGCCGGCCGAGTACCTGACCAAGAACCTGGGCATCATTTTCAACGTGATGACCGCCGCGCAGCGCTGCGGCTCCGTGCGCAAGCTGCTCATCCTGGCCAGCGCCACCATCTACCCCGAGGACGCGCGGCAGCCTATCCCGGAGTCGGCCTTCCTGTCCGGCCCACCGGCGCCTGGGAGCGAGTGGTACAGCATCGCCAAGATCGCGGGCATCAAGATGTGCCAGGCCTACCGTGAGGAGCACGGCATGGATGCCATCGCGGCGTCGCCCAACAACATCTACGGCCCGCGCAACCCCTTCCCTTCGGAGAGCTCCCACGTCATCCCCGCCCTCATCCGCCGTTTCCACCACGCCAAGGTCACCGGCGCTCCCGAGGCCGTGGTCTGGGGCTCCGGCGCCGCGCTCCGCGAGTTCACGCACGTGGACGACCTTGTGGAAGCCTTGGTGCTGCTGATGGACAGGTACTCCGGGCTGGAGCACGTGAACGTGGGGAGTGGCGACGAGATGAGCGTGAGGGAGCTGGCGGAGCTGGTGAAGGAGGTGATCGGCTACGAGGGTCGCGTGGTATGGGACGCCAGCCGGCCGGACGGTGTGCCCAGGCGGTTGATAGATAGCTCCAAGATGAGGAAGCTTGGGTGGAAGCCTAAGGTGGCGCTTAGGGACGGGCTCATGGACATGTACCAACTCTATTGCCGTCAACAAGATGAACCATGAATAGATTGGATGTTTTTCCACAAAAAACAAGATGAAGCATGAATTCATGCAACAGGATTTATATATTTGTTCCAAGATTGTTCCACTTAATTTGTTATTTGATAAAAAATTAAAGAGCGGGGATGTAACCGCGGGTATGTTTAGATCTGAAAATTGTGGTGGTGGGGTAAGTACTGGTTAGCCTGCATAACGGAGCGAAATTCGGAATATATGCTGCTGCGTGGTACAACTTGTCAGGAAATCATACATCAATTGTACGATGATGGGTGGTAGATGGGCGATAGTTTTTTTTTGTGTGTGTGAAAATAATTCAGATCTATTATCAAAGTTCACCGGAAGTACAAAACACCTAAAACATAATAAAAATTACATCAAGATACCGAGACCACCGAACGATCACAATCGCTGCCAGAACGAGCCGTCCACGTGCCGCTGTCGTCCCCCCCCCTATCGGAGCCGGCTTGACCTCGTTGATGACAGTCGGGAAGTCTTTTCCTCTCTCTTTCTCAATCTCTGCGTTCTCAGAGCTAGCTCCAGCAAGCATTACATGCACTAGTGGTTGGGGCCCGCTATTGCGTGGCCGCCTTCAAGTAGGATGAAGGTGTTCTCTCGTTTCTCCATCTCCAAAAGAGAGAAGAAAACAATCCTCACCTTAATGTGACAAAAAAGGAAAACTTTTCTCACCTCAGTCAACCAGCCAGTGACATGTGGCCCTCACCATAGGAGTAACACTAATATTTGGTATGATATTGGTTGCACGCTACACATGTCGAGCGCTCACCATTGGAGCAATTTAGATCATGATGCACGAGGTATGATGGTTGATATTAGTTGGATCTGCCTCTTTGGGTCTTTTTATATTGGGATAGATATAGATATAGATAAAGCAACAACCAACATATAAACCGATAAAACCACAACACAGCAGACCAACACTCACACTCACCCAAGGCTAGATACATAGGTGCCAAAGACCAACAACAACACCCCGATCGATACCGTGAAGCCCTTCCCGGTGAAAGATACAGCGAAGAGGTGAAGTTGAATGTCGACGAACCATGAGCTCCAAGATGGTGCCTTCAGGAAGGACACAGACACCGAAGCACCGCCGCTGCCCGATCCAATGAGCAACCAAAATGGAGACTTCAGGAAGATGATGACGTCCACGGGCGCCACCTCCGCTGGCTTGGCCAAACCCAGACAGGGTTTCACCCTAGCAAGCATACTCTGCCTTCGCCCAAGGTCCGTCCGGTCACACAGACCACAATCGCACACCACCACAGAATGTCGGAAGGCCAGCCACCACAGCATCCATGCAGCCATGGCCCCTAGCTGCTCGAACTTGAGCCGCGAGCTTAGCCCACGAGCACCGCATCTCCCACCACTAGGACCGCTGCCTAGAAAACAAGACAAAGATAGCAAACCATCACCGAGAAATGACGAGATCGCTCCCTGAAAAGAGATAAAAAGAAAGAGTAAACAAACTACTCCCTCCGTCCCATAATATAAGAACGTTTTTGGCACTACACTAGTGTAAAAAACGCTCTTATATGACGGAGGGAGTAGTAACTAACTCCTCCCCAACTCATTTAATCCTCACTATTGGTCCCAGCCAGTCATAACCTTCTTCCCTACTCCAAATAGAATAGAAATCCGCATGAACCTAATTCGATTTTCAAATCTAGACACTCCCTCCCCTTCAAGAAACTACTTGACCTCAAGGCGTTTGGTTAGCCATGAACTCTGGGTAGCACTTCTCCATCTCGTAACAATCCTCCCAGGTTGCTTCAGATTTCGGTAAGACCAAATCAATCAGGGAGCCACCATGTCGGAGAAAGAGGTGAAGCGGGGGGTGTCGTGGTTCTAAGTCTAACAGTAGAATGGGGGGGTAGGGATGTAGAGGCATGGTCCTAGCTATGGAGAAGCTGTACGCACGAGTTTTATGAGTTCAGGCCCTTTTCAGAGGATGTAAAAGCCCTACGTCTCGGAGCCCGGAGGCGGTCGACTGGATTATATGCGTGTGTGTGTTATAGGGGGTGCGAACCCTTGTCCCAGAGGAGGGGGGTCGCTTATATAGAGTGCGCCAGGACCCCAGCTCCCCTCCGTTACACAGGGTTCAATGTTCATAAAGAAGGAGCGTTGCAGGTAACGTCTGTAGTAAAGTAATATAAATGACTATTAAGTCTAAGAGTAAATGTCCGACCGTTGCTGCGCGGAGTGGCTTTAGGTCTTCTGCACGTCGAGTGGTTTAGTGGTCGAGTGAACTAAATAAGGGGGGGGTCTCTGAGTGAATGGTAGGTCGAGTGGATTGCACTCGACACCTCCGTTGGGTCCCCTCTATTTACTCCTGAACCTCTTTGCCTCTAGGACAAGGACCTTAGGTAGGAGGTATAGGTCAGGCCTATTACCCTACCCCAGGTCTATGTCCTCATCATTAGCCCCCGAATGGATTGAGGTCTGAGTGAAAAGAAGGTTGAAGTTGACCTTGCTTTGACTCTTGCTTTCATCTCCAAATGGAGGCCAGTTGTTGGAACTTCGGCTTCGTTTCAGTCGCCTTGATCGATTCAGAAATGACCGACTGGTTTTATAACGTCATCCGTCGAGTGTTATCTTTGACATGGAATCTTTGGCATGATCGGTTGTAGAGGATCCCGGATTTCACGGGATTCGAAATTTTGGTGGAAGCGCGCCAGGCGGAGCGTGCCGTGGTAAGCGGAGTAGATAAGTAGGAGGTTTCGATTTCTGTGCCACCTTTTTCGCCACGTATCCCGTGTGCGACTGTTTAAGGGATTTGACAGGATCGTCCGGACCCACGCGTCAGCCACTCGGAAGTAGGCCTTTAAAAGCGGCGAGGCCGAGGCATCCGCACTGTGCGTGCCCATTCTCCTTCTTCTTCCTCTTGCTCCTTTGCCTCGTTCGGCTTCTCCACTCTCGACGCCGCCACTCTGCCGCCATGGGGAAGGAGAAGACGGCGGCGCTGGAACGTGCGAAGAAGGTGACGGGGGCGGCGAAAAGCAAGAAGACGAATCGCGGATCTTCATCGCGCTCGGGGCTGCCATCGGGTTGGATCCAGGGAGATTGGATCCGATCCTCACTTCGGCAGGAAGACTTGGACGATATGGCCGAGTTAGGGCTGATCGTCCATGAGTCTGCGCGGCTGCCGGAGGGGGAAACGGAGCCACAACCGCGACCGGGTGAGTGTGTTCTGCTCGCCACTCATGTCGACCGCGTCTTCTCGCTTCCTCCACACCCCTTCTTTCGAGGTTTCTTGAATTTCTTCGGGGCTCAACTCCATCATTTCACTCCCAACACCATCACATATCTCGCCGCATTCGTGTCCATGTGCGAGAATTTCCTGGGGTGTCGACCGCACTGGGGTCTTTTCAAGCACATTTTCGCTATGCGCTCCCAAACAGTGAAGAAAGCGAACTCGAACGACGAGAAAACCCATGTTATCCAGATGTGTGGGGGTCTGGGTATTCAGAAGAGGAAGAGGAGTTCCTTCCCTTCGATGACTCTTCCTGAGTCGGTCAGGGGCTGGCAGTCGACCTGGTTCTATTGCCAGGATATCGTGCCCCGAGGCCAGTCGACTGGACTTCCCCCTTTCTCTTTTGATCGTGTTCAAACTCCATCTTCGTTGAAAGTGACCGCCGCAGAGAAGGCGGAGACGGGCATGTTGGTCGAGAGGGTAGTTCAACTGATCAACCAAGGTGTCACCGGCATGGATCTGCTGGAGGTGTTCCTCAGTCGGCGCATTCAACCACTCCAAGCTCGTGATCACTCCATGTGGATGTACTCCGGGGCTGGTGATACCGCTCGGGTTCATCCGGAGGAGGTGGAGGCCAAAATAGTGGCCGAGTGGCTGAGGGGCATCACCGGCAACAAGGACAACCCCAGGGGCGCCAGGAGAGTCAAACCTTTCAGCGACAGCAACGAGCCAGACAAGGTTTGGCCACTAGAACTGATTGAATTTGGATGTGCTTTCTGACTGTTTGTTGATTCGACTGATTTCCACTCGACTCCTTGTTTTGTAGATTTATACAGAGATGTACTCGATGCCTAATGGTGAACAAGCTCTGGAGCTGGACCATGAAGGCGAGGACAGCGCGGAGGAGAGCGGCGAGTGGGAGTCACCAGCCGACGATGATGAAGATGAGAGCGATGAGTCGGACGACGAGGAGGTAGCTGACTCACCACCTCGTTCCGAATGTCGATCCAAGCAGCACCATGATCCTGCGGGCAGGCGCGGCAAGGCTGTGGCCTCGAGCGCTCCATCTGAAAAGCGCGCTCGGTCTTCGACTCCAGAATTGGCTGAGAAGGTCACCAAGCAGCCCAAGATCAATCCTTCGAAGGCTCGGAAGACCTTGCCTAGAATCAAGATGGACGTTCCTGTTGCTTCTGGGTAAATGTTCTCCCCGTATTTTCTTGTTCTGACCGATTCTCTAGTACTGACCGAGTGGATGATGAACCTTTACAGCCCGGCCTCGGCTGCGACTGATATGGATATCGACAAGACCCCAGACGACGAGGAAACCGACGACGCATCTACCTCCAAAGCCAGTAAGTCTGTCCGACTCGAGTTTATTTGGACGACTGGATTGTTTGTCAGCTATCTCTTTGACTTTCTCTGTTTGTTGCAGCACCACGGGACGTTGTTGTGCTCCCGGACGATGAAGAAGAAGTACCGCTGAGGGGAAGGAGGAGGAGGGACAAGGAACTGAGCGGGAAAGAGCCTGAGGCCCAGGTTCCTCAGTCGACTGAGATGCCTGGGATGGCAGTCGAGCGATTGACAGATCCGGCACGTACCAGCGTCACTTTCGCTATCCCGCTGTCGACTAATTGCCCATCAGGACCAGCTGCTCAGACTTCTACTGCACCAATACAACTCCACGCATCAGACCCAGCGGTTGCTCCGACTGCTTTGCCTTCATCGCTTTTCACTGCGTATCAAACCCCGGACGACCCACCGTCTGCCGCCAAGGAAGCTCTTCTTCAGTTGAACCTTGTGATGGGGCAAATGAAAGTGGTGCATGAGGCCAGTCAGGTGGCCTTCAACGCCGGAGCAGCTCTGCAGACCAATGTCCAGGTTAGTTGATTTCCGATTGATCATATTTCTCGTCCGATCACCCACTTGGGTGTGACTGTTTTGAAGTTGCACAAGTCAATTTGAGTCGGCTTGGATTGAATCTTTGAACTAGTGGGGGCACTCTTAGTGCACCCACTGGGTGTAGTCCCCGAGACCATAGTTGACTGCGGGCAGTCGACTGTGGTCTGAGAATCTGAATTTTGTCACTCAGTCTGGACTGGCCAGGTCGAATGACACCAGAGCCAGTGGGGGTACGCTAAGTACACCCACTGGGTGTAGTCCCCGAGACCGTGGTTGACTGCGGGCAGTCGACTATGGTCTGAGAACTGCTCCTTTTTATTACTCTCGCACTGGGCAGACCATGTCGAGTGTTTATTCAAACTAGTGGGGGCACGCCAAGTGCACCCACTGGGTGTAGTCCCCAAGACTGCCGTTGAATGTTTGATTCGGTGGTAGTCTTAGAGTAGCTATCACTATGATGTATTTTTATCTCGGTCAGCTGATATGGCTTATACTGCAGAAATCTTGTGATCTTGGGGCTCAGCTTTCCGCAATGAACAAGTAGCAAATCAGCCTCAACCTTGATCTGGAATTGGCCCAGAGGAATCTCAAGACCGCTCGTGATGAAGTAGCTGCCATGGGAGGTAACCAATCGTCAACTGTCTTTCTCACTGCCAGCCCTTTTCCTTTTCATTTTTTGAACCTAGTGACTCCACTCGAGAAGATGTATGTAGTGAAAACCGTCAACTCCAAGCCCGTCTGAAGAATGTTATTTCTTTAGAGAAAATGAAGTAGGTTTTGGAGAAGAAGGATCTGGATCTTGCTGCTGCACAGAAGGAAGCGCGAGAGAAAACGGCGCTTGCTGACAAGAAGCTTGCTTCAGTCGGCAAGTTAGAAGAGGAGAACTCCAAACTGAAGACTGTTGTCTCTGACGCCAATCGGGAGGTCGAGCGACTGAAGAAAGACAAGGACAAGCTGACTGACAAGCTTGGAGCCTCAAGGACAAGAAGGGCGAGTTGGAGTCTTATCTGGGCCAGCTTGCTGCAAAGCTGGTCCTAAAACTTGAAGGTACTGATGATTGACTGACTTATTACGGTCGACTATCAAGCTTGATTATATCGTCGACTCACCATTTACTCGACTGTGCAGAGCTTTGCCAAGACTTTGAAGTGGAAACTAGGCGGGTCGAGACGGGTCTCGATCCCGTAAATTGTCCAGTCAAGGATGATGTTGCGATGAATGTGCTGCAGTTGGAATCTCGCATAGACAGCGCGGTTGCTTATCTTGCTCGCCTGAAGGCAGCGATGACTCGGGTTGATACTGAAGTCTGGCCTCAGGCGGAACTGTCTCAAGACCTGAGTCTCTGATGGCTCGGCTGAATCAAATACCTGACCGAGTGCAAGAGTGGAAGAAGTCATCTGCTCATTGTGGCGCTGATGTCGCGTTGTCCTTGGTCCGAGTGCACTGCAAAGATGTCAAAGAAGACAAGCTGGCGGAGCTCAAGGTCGCTAACACAAAGAGGCACACCTTCCAATCCCTCATGGACACTTTCCTTGACGCCGCCACTCGCATTGCAAATAGCATAGATCTTGACAGTTTCTGCGACCCAGCCAGTCCTCCTCCTGACGCGTGACCGAAAAACATTATGCTCCACCTTTATTTGCCTCGGAATGCCGAGTGATTGTGTAATCGTTAAACTTCTTCGGGCTTGATGCTCGAATACTTTTGATCCATCGTCCGGAACTTTAGGATTTATCTGAACTTGGTTTATCTCTGAATATGCTTGTGTTTGCCTTCGAGTGGAATTTGCTTTTCAATTGGAATAATCTTTGTACTTGAGATGCAGCTATTGTACTTACGGCGCTGCCCCGAGGAGAAGGTTGCAGTCGACCTGCACCTCATCGTCCTTGCGGATAGGGATGGAGCGCACGTTGTACTTGTAGCGCAGCTCCGAAGGAGAAGGTTGCAGTCGACCTGCACCTCGCCGTCCTTGCGAATAGAAATGGAGCGCACGTTGTACTTGTGGCGCAGCTCCGAAGGAGAAGGTTTCAGTCGACCTGTACCTCGTTGTCCTTGCGGATAGGGACGGAGCGCACGTTGTACTTGTGGTGCAGCTCTGAAGGAGAAGGTTTCAGTCGATGTACACCTCGCCGTCCTTGCGGACTGGGATGGAGCGTACGTTGTACTTGTGACGCAGCTCCGAAGGAGAAGGTTTCAAACTTAGGCGAGTACTGGACTGCATCTAAGCCCCCGAGTGGGAGGGTTGCTCACCACTCGGTAGGATTTTTCAAACTTAGGCGAGTACTGGACTGCAGCTAAGCCCCCGAGTGGGAGGGTTGCTCACCACTCGGTAGGATTTTCCAAACTTAGGCGAGTACTGGACTGCAGCTAAGCCCCCGAGTGGGAGGGTTGCTCACCACTCGGTAGGATTTTTCCAAACTTAGGCGAGTACTGGACTGCAGCTAAGCCTCCGAGTGGGAGGGTTTCTCACCACTCGGTAGGATTTTTCAAACTTAGGCGAGTACAGGACTGCAGCTAAGCCCCCGAGTGAGAGGCTTGCTCATCACTCGGTAGGATTTTTCAAACTTAGGCGAGTACTGGACTGCAGCTAAGCCCCCGAGTGGGAGGGTTGCTCACCACTCGGTAGGATTTTTCAAACTTAGGCGAGTACTGGACTGCAGCTAAGCCTTCGAGTGGGAGGGTTGCTCACCACTCGGTAGGATTTTTCAAACTTAGGCGAGTACTGGACTGTAGCTAAGCCTCCGAGTGGGAGGGTTGCTCACCACTCAGTAGGATTTTTCAAACTTAGGCGAGTACTGGACTGCAGCTAAGCCTCCGAGTGGGGGGGTTGCTCATCACTCGGTAGGATTTTACACACTTAGGCGAAACGGATTCGCGGCTAAGCCCCCGAGTGAGAGGCTTGCTCACCACTCGGTAGGATTTTTCAAACTTAGGCGAAACAGATTCGCGGCAAAGTCACCCACTGGGGGATTTCAGACGCAAACAAAAGTAACAACAACCATTTTGGAAGACTGTAAAGCTCTTGTCTTTGATAAACAAACTACAAAGGTATTTCTTATTACATCTCATCTGAATGAGTACTTAAGTATAAAAGGGGCGGAGCAGCTCCGCGTTCCAAGCCCGTGGCTCGTCTTTCTGATGCTCGACATTGTAAAGATGGTATGCTCCATTGTGGAGAACTCTGGTGACAATGAAGGGACCTTCCCAAGCAGGGGCGAGCTTGTGTGGTTTCTGCTAATCAACTCGAAGAACCAAGTCTCCCTCTTGAAAGGCTCGGCCCCTCACGTTTCTGGCGTGGAATCGACGCAAGTCTTGGTGATAAATGGTCGACATGATTAAGGCCATCTCTCTTTCCTCCTCTAGGAGATCGACTGCGTCCTGCCGGGCCTGTTCTGCTTCATCTTCAGAGAAGAACTCGACTCGGGGTGCATTGTGAAGCAAGTCACTCGGTAGAACAGCTTCAGCTCCATAAACCAAGAAGAATGGAGTTCGGCCAATCGACCGATTGGGAGTTGCCCTCAATCCCCAAAGAACTGATAGAAGTTCATCGACCCAGGCGCCTGCTGCATGCTTGAGATCATGCATCAGTCGGGGTTTCAGTCCTTTGAGAATCAAGCCATTTGCTCTTTCTGCTTGTCCATTCGACTGGGGGTGGGCGACTGAAGCATAGTCGACTCGTGTACCTTGGGAAGCACAGAAGGCTCTGAACTCATCAGAATCGAAGTTTGACCTGTTGTCAGTGATGATGCTGTGCGGAACTCCATATCTGAATGTCAATTCTCTGATGAAGCTGACGGCAGTACTGGCTTCAAGATTCTTGATAGGCTTGGCTTCAATCCATTTGGTAAACTTGTCGACTGCTACAAGCACATGAGTGAAGCCGCTCCTACCAGTCCTCAGGGGTCCAACCATATCCAATCCCCAAACGGCAAAGGGCCAGACGAGTGGAATAGTCTTCAAGGCTGACGCAGGCTTGTGGGACATATTGGAGTAAAACTGGCAGCCTTCACATTTGTCGACTATATCTTTCGCCATTTCATTTGCTCGTGGCCAATAAAATCTGACTCGGTATGCTTTGGCCACAATGGTCCGAGAGGACGCATGGTGACGACAGGTCCCCGAGTGGATGTCGTTGAGGATCACTCGACCTTCTTCCGGTGTTATGCATTTCTGGCTGACTCCGGTTACGCTTTCCCTGAACAGTTGTCCTTTTATCACAGTAAAGGCTTTGGATCGACGGACGATCTGTCGAGCCTCTTCTTCATCCTCTGGGAGTTCCTTCCTAAGGATATATGCAATGTATGGCACTGTCCAGTCGGGAGTGATGACCAAAACCTCCATGATCAGGTCGACCACGGCTGGGACTTCGACTTCAGTCGGATCTGTGGCACTCTTAGGCTGCGGGGGCTCTTCAGTGAAGGATCTTCTTGAACTGAAGGTGTATGAATGTGTTCCAAAAACACGTTGCTGGGAATGGCTTCCCTCTTGGAACCTATCTTTGCTAAATCATCAGCTGCTTGATTTTTCAGTCGGGGTATATGATGGAGCTCTAACCCCTCAAATTTCTTTTCCAACTTCCTCACCGCATTGCAGTAACCAGTCATAGCTGGGCTTCTGACGTCCCACTCCTTCATCACTTGATTGACTACCAAATCTGAGTCCCCGTAGACCATGAGGCGACGAACACCGAGTGAGATGGCCATACGTAACCCATATAAGAGTGCTTCATATTCCGCTTCGTTATTGGAGGAATCAAAGTGAATCTGGAGAACATATCTGAGCTTGTCTCCTCGGGGGGATACCAGTACCACCCCAGCACCGGAACCATTCAGCATCTTGGAACCATCAAAGAACATGGTCCAGTGCTCCGAGTGGACCTGAGTCGGCAGTTGCTGTTTGATCCACTCGGCAAGGAAATCTGCTATTGCTTGGGACTTGATAGCTTTCTTTGCCTCAAACTTAATATCCAAGGGAAGAAGTTCAATCGCCCACTTTGCCACTCGACCAGTTGCATCTCTGTTGTTCAGAATCTCTGATAATGGAGCGTCGCTGACGACTGTAATGGAGTGGTCAGAGAAATAATGTGCAACCTTCTTCGTGGTCATATAAATCCCATAAACAAGCTTCTGATAATGTGGATATCTTTGCTTTGATGGAGTCAAAACTTCAGAAACATAATATACTGGGCGCTGAACTTTATAGGCTTTTCCTTCTTCCCGCTCGACCATAAGTACTGTACTGACGACTTGTCCAGTGGCTGCAATGTAAAGCAGTAAAGGCTCTTTGCTGATTGGGGCAGCAAGCACCGGCTGGGTGGAAAGCAGGGCTTTGAGCTCTGCAAATGCTGCATCAGCTTCAGGAGTCCACTCGAACTTATCAGACTTCTTCATCAGTCGGTAAAGAGGCAATGCCTTTTCACCGAGGCGAGAAATGAATCGACTTAAGGCGGCCAAACAACCTGTAAGCTTCTGAACATCGTGCACACGCACAGGGCGTTTCATTCGGAGAATGGCACCAACTTTCTCTGGGTTAGCGTCGATCCCTCGTTCGGAAACGAGAAACCGAGTAATTTTCCGCCCGGAACTCCGAATGTGCACTTTGATGGATTAAGCTTGATATCATACCTTCTGAGGTTGGCAAAAGTTTCAGCAAGGTCAGCCAGCAGGTCGGAACCTTTACGTGACTTGACCACAATGTCATCCATGTATGCTTCCACATTCCGACTGATTTGAGTGAGTAAACACTTCTGAATCATCCTCATGAATGTGGCTCCAGCATTCTTCAGGCCGAATGGCATGGTGACATAACAGAAGCACCCAAATGGAGTGATGAAAGCTGTTTTTATCTCATCGGGTCCATACAGTCGGATCTGATGATACCCGGAATAAGCGTCCAAAAAGGACAAGCGCTCACACCCTGCAGTCGAGTCGACTATTTGATCGATGCGGGGGAGAGGAAAGTGATCTTTCGGGCAGGCCCGATTGATATGCTTGAAGTCAATGCACATGCGAAGTGAGTCGTCCTTCTTGGGGACCATGACAACATTGGCTAGCCACTCGGAGTGGTAAATCTCTCGGATAAACTCAGCTGCTAGGAGCCGAGCTACTTCTTCACCGATCGCTTTTCTCTTCTGTACGGCGGACCGTCGAAGATGTTCTTTGACTGGTTTCACTTTTGGGTCGACTCGCAAACGGTGCTCAGCCAGCCCCCTGGGAACACCCGGCATGTCAGAAGGTTTCCATGCAAAGATGTCCCAGTTCTCACGGAGGAACTGGATGAGCGCTTCTTCCTATTTGGAGTCGAGTGTTGTCGAAATGTGAGTCGGAGCAGCATTGGGATCGGTCGGGTGAATATGAATCGGCTTCGTTTCACCAGACAACTGAAATGCTGAATCCGTGGCAGGCTTCTTAGCTCGCAACAAATCACTCGGATCTGCATTCTTTTGATACTCCTGCAATTCCACTACTGCCATTTGAGCATCGACGATCTTTGAGCCCTTCTGGAAGCACTCTTCTGCCTTCTTCCGATTGCCAGTGATAGTGATCACTCCTTTGGGACCAGGCATCTTCAATTTGAGGTAAACGTAACATGGTCGAGCCATGAAACGTGCATAAGCCGGCCTGCCCAGAATGGCATGATAAGCACTCTGGAAATTCACAACTTCAAACGTCAACTTTTCTTTGCGGTAATTCTTGGAATCACCGAAAACCACATCGAGGGCGATCTGGCCGAGTGACTCAACCTTCTTGCCAGGAATAACTCCATGGAAACTCATATTGCTTTCACTGAGTCTGGACATCGGAATGCCCA
The DNA here is from genome assembly GCF_018294505.1 of Triticum aestivum. Lineage (NCBI taxonomy): Eukaryota > Viridiplantae > Streptophyta > Magnoliopsida > Poales > Poaceae > Triticum > Triticum aestivum. Next base: position 451,445,174 of record NC_057811.1, on the reverse strand, counting down.
TTCCCTTCAAGGTCTCTGCATACAGTATATTAAGGCCACTACCACCATCCATCAGGACCTTGGTCAACCGAGTGCCTTCGACGACTGGGTCGACCACCAATGCTTGCCTCCCAGGGGTGGCTATGTGTGTTGGGTGATCGTACTGGTCGAATGTAATGGCAGTCTGAGACCACTTCAAATAACTAGGCGTCGCTGGAGCGACCATGTTCACTTCTCTGTTGATGACTTTCAGTCGACTTTTGCTCTCAACATCAGCAAAAATCATCAGAGTTGAATTGACGTGGGGGTAACCATCATCGTCCTCTTCCTTATCCTCAACCTTGTCTGGTTCTTTCTCCTTCTCTTTGGGCTGTTTCTCTCGGAATTGCTGGATTAGGAGCCGGCATTGTCGAGTGGTATGCTTCGGGTAAATGAGATTACCCTCTTCATCTTTTTTGGTGTGAATGTGGCATGGTAAATCCAACACATCATTTCCATCTTGATCTTTTACTTTATTGGGGTTCCATGGCCCTTTGGGCTTCCCCTTGAAATTTCCTTGAGTCATGGCTAAGGCTTCTCCGGGAGCAGCTAGCTCGGCTTTGCGCTTCTGCTTCCGACTGGAGTTCCCTCCCCCGGTTTCGTGGGCGACTGTTTTGTGCTTGCCACTCCGGAGCCGATCCTCCTCTTCACCATTAGCATACTTGGTGGCAATTTCCATCATTCGACTCAGAGACATATCTCCGGTCCGGCCGAACTTCAGATTCAATTCTCGATACTTGACTCTTCCTTGAAGGCACAAACTGCTTGGTGATCAGACACATTCTCCACCGTGTGGTGCAACGTGATCCATCTCTGGATATAATCTCTCAAAGTTTCATTCCACTTCTGCACACAAGACTGTAGCTCTGTTAGCCCTGTTGGCCGTGTGCATGTACCTTCAAATGTTCTGACAAACACTCGGGCAAGCTCTTCCCAGCTATAAATACTGCCAGGTGCTAACTAATTCAACCACGCTCTGGCCGAACCCTCTAACATCAGAGGAAGGTGCTTCATGGCCACTTCATCATTGCCACCACCAATCTGCACAGCCACTCGGTAGTCCTCAAGCCAAGTGTAGGGCTTGGACTCACCAGTGAACTTGCTGACTCCGGTCACCAACCTGAAGTTGGGAGGAATCACTGCTGCTCTGATGGCTCTGCTGAAACACTCGGGACCTGAAAGATGCACCCTGCTGCCGGTCGGGTAGTCTCTTTCGTGGCCATCTCTATGTGCTCTGTTCTTGTCAACCAAACCTTGAACAAGAATGGATCTCGCGTCAAAGCCTGGCTCTCGGGGGTCGACTGGAATCCTTTGCCCACCACTGTGAGGGCGCTTGTCATCGTGTTGCCGAGGCGCTTATGACCCACTCCTTGGGGGAGGAGTGGGTACTCTACGACGATCATACTGCTCACGGTTTCGGTGCCGATCCTGTCGATCTCCACGTCCCTCACGCCTTGGAGGTGATCTTGGGCTGTGAGCCGACTGAACTGTGTCTGCCATTACAGATCTACTATGAATCCTGTTTTGAGACTGTGACAATGCTGTGTTCTGCTCTCCCGCCGCCCGGAGCAAAGCCTGGATCTGCATCAAACCCCTGCCAGCCTCCGACTGGGAAGGCTGAATCGACTCTGCAATTCGGGCAGCAGTTGTCAGATTCTGGATCGGAGTTCGATATACCTGAGTTGGAGGCGGAAAAAGTTGTCGTCGATTGGATTCAGGAACTCGCTACCGAGCATGCTCGTCGAGTGCGTGCTGGAGATTCTCCAGTCGAGTGCGCTCGGCCAAGTTGGCCAGGCGCACCTCCTCCAAGGCCCGGGCCTCGGGGGTTTCTCCAACGATAGGAGTGTGAAGCGCATCCAAGTTACGGCGGCGAAGCTCTTCCCTCTGCTGCGAAGAGAGGGGCTTGGGGCAGTACTCCTCGTGGGCACGTGACGGATCGCCTCCGCCATCACCACCGTCGACGCGGGGGAAGCCAGGAGGACTGCGCGGTCCGTTGACCATCAGGACTTCCGCCGCAGGGTCACTGCTGTTGCACTCGGATGCGGTCTCAACGGAGCCAGTCGAACAGGCCGTAGAGAGTTTCATCGGGCTCGATTTCCGCGACTTGGGGGTGGCCGACTGGTGAGCCACCGCGTGCCTCACCCACCGCTGGAGCCTCGACCGACTGGAACGCTTGTGCCGGCGAGCTGCAGGGAGTGAAGACGCCACAGGAGCCGACCGATACTGGGTCGACGGCTGCTGCAGGAGGACGCCGCGGACGCATGCGCGAAAGTGCGTTGCCCCGCGGACGGGGAGCGCCTCGACGTCGAGTGGAGCCTCTTGGAGCCAAGCGGAGTCGTCGGCGGCGAACACGAGCGTGCCAAGACGGATCTCGCGGCCCTCGGCCAATCCTCCGCCTGAAACCATGCTGATGGGGATCGGAAAAATTGCAACTTCTCCAACAAGTCGCTAAAACACCGGCCCCAAGGTGGGCGCCAACTGTCGTGGTTCTAAGTCTGACAGTAGAATGGGGGTAGGGATGTAGAGGCAAGGTCCTAGCTATGGAGAAGCTGTACGCACGAGTTTTACGAGTTCAGGCCCTTCTCAGAGGAAGTAACAGCCCTACGTCTCGGAGCCCGAAGGCGGTCGACTGGATTATATGCGTGTGTGTGTGTGTGTTACAGGGGGTGCGAACCCTTGTCCTAGAGGAGGGGGCTGGCTTATATAGAGTTCGCCAGGACCCCAGCTCCCCTCCGTTACACAGGGTTCAATGTTCATAAAGAAGGAGCGTTGCAGGTAACGTCTGTAGTAAAGTAATATAAATGACTATTAAGTCTAAGAGTAAATGCCCGACCGTTGCTGCGCGGAGTGGCTTTAGGTCTTCTGCGCGTCGAGTGGTTTAGTGGTCGAGTGACCTAAATAAGGGGGGGGGTCTCCGAGTGAATGGTAGGTCGAGTGGATTGCACTCGACACCTTCGTTGGGTCCCCTCTATTTACTCATGAACCTCTTTGCTTTTAGGACAAGGACCTTAGGTAGGAGGTATAGGTCAGGCCTATTACCCTACCCCAGGTCTATGTCCTCATCAGGGGGCGGACCATGTTGACGACCGGCAGCCTTGCCGATGACGGGTGGCCTGACCGCATTGGCGCCACCCATCACTCCCACCACCTCTCCCAAACGCCACCCTAGTGACGCCCAACCCTTGCCCCCAGCCTGGATCCACATCTGGTAGGGACACCATCTGTCTAACGTCCCGAGGTGTCGTAACGGCCACAACCTGCCGCCACGAGAGGATCCAATGACATCCATAAGAGCTCCTCGGCAACGGACAGACGTCGGACCATGTCTTGCAGCCGCTGTGAACCAACCCGCACCACCACCTTGGGCTACCACCATACTGTCGCAGCTGACACCAATGCAGCGACCTAGATGGCCGCTGCCATCACCCAGTGTCGCACGCCGGCCACCAGGGGCCAGATCTAAACGAATGTAACAGGATATCAGTAGGGGTACCCTCCTCCCGACCTGGAACCACGCGCAGCCGCCTGCATTGCATGTGGGCCCCAGAACACCGATGTGTTGCCACAAGAGGGCCCCGCCTCCGCCCCGGCCGCCCGCTGCTGCGCTGCTGGACCCCGAACGAACCCATCACCCTCCACATGCTTGGCCATCCCGCGCCAGCCTCGGTGAGTGACTATAGGGGAAGAGAGAGGCCCCACCAGCGCTGGTCGGGCTTCACCCGGTGGCGCTTCCTAGCGGTAGCGTGGGTGGAGGAGAAATGGCGGATAGGGTTTCGCCTCGGAAGATCGTGGAAGCATCCTGGTAGGGTGTATGGGGGTGCCTTTTCATCATACGACAACAATAATTGCTCAACCACTAGGTGCCCTGCATGCATCTTCCATCAGCCATCCGTTTTTTACCTGTTGCATGCATTTTTCATGGTGCTGCATGCGCGCAATTCTAGCAGGCCTGGTCAGCTGCCTTTTTTCTCGGCTTGTTGTTTTGTGGGTAGATGAAATGTAGATGGGTGCTAGTGCAGTGCCTGGGTGGCTACCATATGATTACCCAAAAACAAATTGGACCCTGTTTTTACTTTCCATTGCAAGGTTACATGGTAAATGGACTCAACCTATTTCGGATCAAATTCTTAGATTAGGTTAAACTTGGCACTATGTAAAGAAAAGTTACTTTCCCCACCTCCCTCTACAGTGGAGAGAGGCGAAAAAATGTGAACCGTTGTAAATCCCCCTTCGCCGCTAACAAGGGTGTGGATCCCGTCCTCCTTCGCTTGCTTCGGCGGTGGGACAAGGTGGGATCCCATTTCTCGGTTTAGTGGCCACCAGCATCGATTTGGTGAGGATTTTGACACCGCTCCGGAGAAAGAAATCAGCCGCAGTTTCTCTCGCTTGTCGGTGTTGCCGGTGCTGGCATGTGGGCGACGTGGTCTTCCCGCTGATATATGGACCTAAGAGCAACTCCAGCGGGCTGACCCAAACGGACGGCGATTTCGTCCGCTTTTTGTCCGTTTGGTCGGCCGCCCGCCCAGCGTCCGCCCCGTTTCTGATATGGGTCGGCAGCGCGCCCAACGCGCCGACCCATATGTGCAGGCATGGCCGGCTGGCCGCTCAATTTTACATTGATTTGCATTCAAACATATTGTGGAATGAAAATGTTAAAACAAGCCAAATAGTCTGGCCGCCCAAATAAATAGTATAGTTTTACAAGCCAAATACAAATAAAAATGTTTCACATAGTTTTGCAAACGAATAAAAGAAGATACAATCTATTGGTTGCCAACATGAGTCCACATATGCTCAACCAAATCATTTTGCAGTTGCACGTGAGTTTCCCAATCACGCATGTCTCCATGAAACTGAGTGAGCTGCTCAAATGTTGCCGCTACTCCATGCTCAGGCACAACATTCTCACCCTGAAACTGAAAGCCTTGATCGTACAGACGTTCCGGGCGCTCGTCTTCTACGATCATATTGTGCATGATCACACAAGCAGTCATCACCTCCCATAGTTTCTGCGTGCTCCAAGTATTAGCAGGATACCGAACGATGCCCCATCGAGATTGCAAAACACCAAAGGCACGCTCTACATCCTTCCTAGCACTCTCTTGCTCTTGGGAAAATCTTTTCCTTTTCTCTCCGACAGGGTTGGGTATTGTCTTGACAATAGTGGTCCACTGAGGATAGATACCCTCACCCAAATAGTACCCTTTGTCGTAGTTGTGGCCGTTGGCAGTAAAGTTCACCGGTGGGCTGTTGCCTTCGGCAAGCCTAGCAAACACCGGCGAGCGCTGAAGCACGTTGATATCATTGTGTGATCCAGCCATTCCAAAGAAAGAGTGCCAGATCCAGAGATCTTGAGACGCCACGGCCTCTAGTATGACAGTGCAAGCCCTGACATGTCCCTTATACTGCCCTTGCCAAGCAGAAGGGCAGTTCTTCCACTCCCAGTGCATGCAGTCTATGCTGCCAAGCATCCCCGGGAAGCCCCTGCTGGCATTCATCGCCAGCAAACGGGTTGTATCTTCAGCTGTCGGCTCTCTCAAGTACTCAGGGCCAAACATAGCAATCACAGCCTTGCAGAACTTACACAGGGACTCTAGGCATGTAGACTCACTCATATGGACGTACTCGTCAATGAGATCACCGGGCACTCCGTATGCAAGCATTCGGATGGCGGCGGTGCATTTCTGATAAGAGGAGAAACCAATCTTGCCGAGGGCATCCTCTTTGCACTCGAAGTAGTCATCATAGCCGACCACTCCCTCTCTAATACGGTTGAAAACATGCCTACTCATACGGAACCGGCGGCGGAATTTGTGATGTTTGAACAACGGATTTGTTGTATCAAAGTAGTCCTTCCAAAGAAGGAAATGCCCACTCTCTCGGTTGCGATTCAACGCCGGAAGGTGGCCCGGAATGGAGCCACGAAACGACGGCCGCTGGCTTTTGAGGTGGTGATGGACCAACACGGCAGCCAATATCTCCTCCTCGTCGTCGGACGACGAATCGTCAGAGTCGCAAAGGAAATTGTGGAAAAAGAACTCGTCGGCGGAGTCCATCTCGTACCTTGGCAAACTGTCGAACAGCTTGCGGGCGTCGACGAAGGAGACGGCTGGCGAGGGAGTCGCGGCGCCCACAGATCAGCTAGCTGCCCTGCCGGCGTCCGACGAGTGTGACGCCGTGCGACGAGCGTGCCGGTCGGATGTGGCAGGGGCGGCGAGGCGGCTTCTTGGTCGCGGGCGGCTGTGCGGTGGGGGAAGCGGCGGTGGGAAGCAGTTTGCTCCCCCGGCGGCAAAACGGCGGCGGAGGGCGACGGGGGGGAGGGGGCGGCGTTGCTGGGCGGATGTGGAGGCGGCGGCAGCTGGAAGAATCGCCGAAAAAATGGGCGGCGGCGACGGAGGAGGCGGGAGGGTTGCTTTGTTGGCCGCAGGATGAGACGGGAGGCCAATGTGCCACAGACCAGCGGGCCCGGGGACAGGAGTAGGCGAGCACGCGCGTGTCCGTCGCGTGTCCGCGCCGACGTAAATCAGGCTCAAAAATGGGTCGGGAATGGGTCACCCGCGAACGAAAAACGGACGCGCGTCCATTTGGGTCGGCGTGTTGGGCCGTCTTTTCTGTCCGCGCCGACTCAAACGAACGGCCGCGGACGAAATGGTCGCCCCATTGGAGTTGCTCTAACCGTGGTTTAGCTCCCTTCCCTATCGATGGCCGCAGTGGATCGAAAGGGAGTTTTGGTGCCATCTGGCTGGTTGGCGTGGTGGTAGCGGCGACTCTACCTTGCATTCCTCACTTTCCCCTATATCATTGTACCGGCGAGTTTCTTGTTGGCGGTGAGGGGTTGGTTTCATGTGTGATGTAGGAGACGGATCTCTCGTTTGTCGCAAAGATTCAACGGCGTCAGCTTTCTCTCCAGTGTGCTGGTCATTTGTTGATGAAGTTGGCAGACTTTCCAGGTCGCCACGATAGTCTTAAAAAGGGTGCTTGTTCTGGCTATGGCGTGCCGACGGCTATGGCGCGCGTACAACTAGCTCTGGCAAGATTTGTCTGCGTGGAGTGGTCTGAGGACCTAGTTATTATTTTTATTTCCTGCTGGAGTCCTTTATACTACTGTTGAATCTTCAATATAATCTGGAAGTCTTTTTATTGAAACAACTTGGCACTATGTTTTAAATGGTATAAACAATATCACTTCATAGAAACAATGGGTAAAAAGTATAAATTACTCCTATTGTAAAGAAAAAATGAACCAAAAGATAAAGTATCTTTTAAATCCAAACAAGACTCGGTGGTGCCATCTTTAACTTCAACTCTAGGCTCACGACTAATGCTTATCGTTTCTCCTCCTCCCCCAAGAAAAGCTTACGGTTCCTCTGTCTCCCGCTGGCGCCGTCGGTGGTCCACCTTGTCTGCGGTGGCCTCAGGGCCATGTCGGCGCAGTGGATCCCGGCCTTGCCGGTGGGATGGCTATATTTTTAGATGTTCCTTCGAGTCTTCTTAGGGTTTGTGTCCTGCTCAGGAAGACAAGACAGCAGCGGCTCCCTGGAGATGGAATAAGGTTCTTCCCGCCTAGCCCCCGTCCCAGTGATGTGTCTAGCATCGTCAGTAGGCATGTGAAGGTGTCTCTCCGGCGGATCTGTCCTTGATGGATTTGCCTGGATCTGGTCGTAGTTCGTCTATGTTTGTGTTTTTTTAGGATGGATCCTTCCGGTCCACGCTACTCTTCATCGGCAGCGGTTGTTTTTCTGCTAACCTGGTCCAATCGGGCCTTAGCATGATGACTTCCTGACTGTCTACTACAATAAGTTTTACCCGGCACCGGCAAGGGAGGGGCCATGACGGTGGCGCGCCTTCGGCTCGGTGCAGTGCTTGTAGTCGGCGCTAGGTGGTCTACGGATCTGAATGTAAATTTTATTATTTCCTGTGTTCATTGTACTGTCGTGATTGAAGATGAATAGATCGAAAGTTTTCTCACAAAAATTACTCGAGATTCAGGAATTTAGGTGCATGGTCACACATTGTTATCAATGGCGTGTCATTGAGTGTCGCGCCACGTTTTCTTTCAATAATGTGGTGTTGATTCCTGTCGACATATGATTGGTGGGGTTAGACAACCCTAGTGTGACCACAGTGCGTACACCCGAAAAAGCGACGCTGCATCTTAATTTCGGACAGGCCAGGTACCAACGCACCTCATAGGAAGTACTACTACCTCCGTCTTGGTTTACTAGCCCCTCTATAATTTTGAGTCATATTTTGACTATGATCTTAACTAATAAAACATAAGTATACGTGGCGAAAATAATATCATTGAAAACTACATTCAAATACAAATCTAACAATACAATTTTTTGAGATATGCACTAAAGTTTTGCTAGTTCAATATGTGATGAAACTTTGACCCTTAATATGATGAAGTCTAGTAAATCTAGACGGATGTAGTATAATAGTAGGTTATAAACCTACTTACATGTCATTTTTGCCGATGTGAAAAAGAGAGGCAAGAAGTAAAAGAGTCGGATCTCATACAAGAGCCAACCTCTACGCGAGGTACTAGGTAAATAGAGTAAATGAGAGTCAAGAGATAAAGAGGATGTGGGAAAAAATCTAACCTTATAGTCTACCTTATAATCAGTCTTATTATCTCAGTGAACTAAACACTAGCTCTTATCGACATGACAAGTTTATATAGTCAGCTGCTGACTACATAACTAGCATTGCTTTTAGCCAGCTTAAGATGACCCTTATTCACGGTAGGAAAAGGACATGTTTCTTGATCTTGCACATTCGTAGAATCATGTAAAGGTAACACTGGTTTACAACTGACAGAGCTTGAAGATGAAATCTTCAATACTTCTTAAGAATGTAATATTTCATGTCTCATTTTTTTACCACCCATTCGTCCAACATTTCCTGTATATGATAGGTAATCACCTTAATTTACTTACCTTCTGAACCAATTCTACTTTAATTTACTTACCGAACTTCTCAACAAATTATAAGGTAAATCAAGCATGGGATTTGATAAACATCTATTTACTCAATATTATTAATGTGGGCAGGTACACAAGTTTGCATGGTAGAATATTTATATCTTATTGTAACGCACGGACATTGTCCTAGTTAAAATAAAGTGAGCAACGGACCATGAAATTGGTAGCATCGGTCATAAGTAATAGTAACTATTTGATTTGTCGTTTTTGACATTGAGAATTTGATTTATTGACCGTCCATTGGATCATCTTTGGATTGGAGGTTGGCAATTTTACTATGAAAGACCAACCTCCGCATGAAATCTTCAACAACCATGATGTGACTAACGATTGCTTAGCCAGTTGTGCAGTCATTTATATAGGCACTATTCGAAAAGTTATTACCTCACCAACTGAGCGTAACTCAGTTGGTTAGGTCCTTGTGGTGGAAATAACTCATCAGGGTTTAAGTCTTAGCCTTAGCATTGACGGATGTATTTTTCTGAATTTATTTTAGGTCTTTCAACGATGTGCATTCAGTGGAATGAGATGTTCGTGTCAACTAAAACATTTGTGACGACTTCATTAATCATGTGCCGGCTGAGTTACTCAGAGATGCTCATAAAAATAAGGTGCGTGTGCATGCATTCATAGATGATGAGTGTATGGTACGGCAATCTTGTCCAGCTCGCCACGGTCCATGGTACGGCAATCTCGGACAAGTTTGCTTGACACATCCAGATCTACAGTTATTTTCTGCTGCGTCTGGTCTGTGGACTGGTGGTCCGTGTCGTTGTCAGTCCTACCGGCGAAAGCAGCTCTTTGCTTTATGTTTGTGGCCAGTGCGTACGGTTGCGCCCGCGAGATCCAACGACAGGACACGTGCTGCTCTTGCCATTTTTTCTCTGCTTCACCTCGGGATACATCTTAGGACCCCGCAATACGGATAGTCACTTTGGTGAACGGGTCATAAGAGCATCTCCGGCCGTTGACCCCAGGAAGCGCTAAAAATCGCTCCCCGGGGACGCACCGGCGCTCACCCGCGTGTTAAGGGCGTGATGCCCCCTAGTCGCGGCGTCCACGTTTTTTTGAAAATTTAAATTCCGGCACAAACACTGCGCAAATTCAACCAAACTTCGGCGAGTTAGTTCATATTTAAATTATTTTACAAAAAAGGAAAAAACGCTACTAGGCTGCTCCTCGCCGTCTCCCTTGCCGCTCCTCGCCGCCCGCCGCCCTTGCAGTTCTACATGCCGAGGAGGCTGTAGAACCGTGTGTAGTCGCCGCCGCCGTCGTCGTCGTCGCCGCCTCCGCCGCGGCCGCCGTCCCTGCTGCAACCCTCCCCCGGTTGGCGCGGCGGGTTGGACGGTCCGGGGGCGTCCTCGTCGTTGTCGCTGTCGAGGATCACGACGCCGTGCTCGTCCTCGCGCCCACGTTTGCGGGCGGCTATCTCCTCCAGGGCCCGGCGCTGCCGGACCATCTCGTCGCGGAGGTAGTCGTCCCGCGCCCACTGTAGGGCGTCCTCGTCGGAGAAGCCGCGCCGGGCTATCTCCTCGTACTCCGCGGGGAGGCCGGCTCCGGCTTGGGCGCGACGAGGACGAGGCGGCCAGAGGCGGGGGTGGAGTCGCCGATGCGGACGCCGGAGCTGCGGGTGCGCCGGCTGACAGGCATGTCCTCGGAAACGAGGCGATGAGGACGACGAAGCGGCGAGAAGAGGGACGAGTCACTGGCAAGGAGGGCCCGCGGCTCTTTCGCACCAAAAACGATTCGCCCGGCACCCCAGAGCGCCCCCCAGTGCGCCGGGTTTGGGTTGGGTCCGCCGGCGCCAATTTCGGCCCGAGACGGCGAAAAATGGGCCCTTGGGGGTGCGATTGGGCCGATTTTTCGGCGCCGGTGACTGAAAAGTCACCTGGGGGCCTTGTTGAGGGCACGGCTGGAGATGCTCTAACGAGTGCACCCGGACTAATCTACATCCACGTGTGAACATTAAAAAAAAGCAGAAATTAAAAAATGGTGTAAGATGCTCAAGTACGTGATGTTCGTGTAGAATTCCAGGCCATTTGGACATTCGAAAATCCCGTGGGAAAAAAGACAAATTTTAGGTGCCTTAGAGCATCTACAACCGGACCCCTCAAACCAGCCTCATACGCTCGGGCAGGCCGCCCGGTCACTATCCGGTCACGATTTTTTGACCCAAACAGCCCCTCAAATGACCGGACTGACCGGCACCCCTCGTATTCGGCCCAAATATGGGGCAGATATGGGGGCGTCCGGGCGTGCCCGCCACGTCGGACCAGGCCCACGCTGCCCCTTCCCCCCCCCCCCCCCCACACACATAAATTATTCCCCATCCGCTCGCTGGACCAAACCCTAGCCACTTCATTCCCCTCCCCTCCACTCCCCCTCCGCAACCCAACCTCGTCTCCGGCTCCTTCCAGCCTTCTTCGGCATGGCGGGAAGCGCATTCGAGTCCTTCACCTCCAGATCCGTCGACACCGAGCTCATCCCGCGCGGCCCCGAGGAGGAAATGGCCGTCCGGCTTGCGCTCCGACGTGCCCAGGAAGAGGCCCGTCGACGGCTGCGCTCGGACTCCATCCTTCGGGAATCCATTGCATCCGTCCAAATAGGGCATGGATCTGGCGCTAGGCCGGCCATAGCTGCCTCGCCGTAGGCCGTGCGGTCCATCTGGCGTCTGAACACGCTGGCGGACGCGCAATCCCTCCGGTGCCGTGCCGAGCATCGGGACGCACCATGGGCCTCGTCCGACGAGGCCATGGCACGGCGTGCCCGCCGTGCAAGGCACCGGGCGCGGGAGGCGGCGGCAGACCTCGCGGCGGCGGACATTGGCGAGGCGGAGTCGCATTCTCCGGCGCCCCGTATGGCGCATCAGTCCGGGCGCAGCAACCGCATCGTGGTGGACGTCGGCGGCTCGTCCCGGGACGGATCCATCATCGATCTGACTTCCACCGGTACCGTTCCCTGTTTCGGTCTCCAATGAGGAAGAGTAGGGCATGGGAGACGGCGGGGCCTTGAGCGGAACCGGATGAGGTCCGCGTAGATTAGGTTTCACGTTGCATGTAATAATATGGTTTTAAGGTATCCGGATGTGGAATGTGTTTCTTGAGGGGTGATCGGTCATTGTCCGCGGACGTGCCTGGGCGCGTCCGCGGGCGTTTGAGGGGTCGGATTTGCTAAGTCCGGCTGTAGATGCTCTTAGAATCTTTTAAAAACAACACGTTTATACCGGATTTTGTCTTCTTTGCCAAGATCTCCTCGAATGTTCAAACAAGCTGAAATTTTGCACGAACATCATGTATTTGAGCATCTTATACCACAAAAATTGGATTTATTTGAATATTTTTGTTTTTTCTTCCGATTTTACTGTTCACCAGTTGTAGATAAGACTGGGCACCGAATTGAATTTTCTCTGTCATGAACCCTATGTTTTAACACACTATCATCATGAGCTGTCATTTAATGTGAACCCACATTTTCATTCAGTAACGTGGTGTTGGTTGCTGTCGACATATGATTGATGGGGTTAGATAGCCCCGCAGTGTGATCAAGAGAAATCCTAGCAGTCATTGAGATTAAATCCAGAGAAAATCGCAATCCAATTACCATACACCGGAAAAAGCAGGTGCTGGATATCAATTTTGAGTGCGCTAGGTATCAACACATCTTAGAGCAAGTATGTATTCATAAGCAAGCTGTCACCGCGTTACGGCAAGTTTGGAGTAGTTGGCTTGATGCATCTATCCAGATTTACTATCATCTCTTCCTCACCAAGTTCACACTGCCGCTGCTGCCTTGCTTGATCAAAATATTTTCCTGGTAAACTCTTCTGATTCTGCTCAGGTTAATGATCAAAATCACACTCAAAGGATTACAAATGTGATGCCACTTCAGGGTTACACTCTTAGGACTGATTTACTTGTCACAGGAGCAAAAATTTACTGTGGCGCCTCTTACAAATGTTCAAAAATTCCTGATTTAGTGCAGGGCACGAGAGCTACAGGAATTGGAGTTTTCCTAAACTTTTTGCAGGATCAAAAGGATGTTCAAGTGCAGATTCAAGCTTCTGCTCTGATCACGCAATCTCCTGTTCAAGCTGAGGCTCTTGCTCTTTTGGTTGCAGCCAAAGTGACTTGTATTTTGAAGGTGCCAACTTTTCTTACCGACTACCTATCTCTGGCGAAGGCGGCTGCGACCAGAAGTACTAGAGATGACTCTGTTCCGTGGACTATCAGAACTTCTCTTTTTGATTTCTTCATAACAACAAAGGATCTTCATGCGCAGGTGTACCACATATCTAGGGAGATCAATGGGATTGCTCATAATGTTGCTCATCAGGTTCTCACTCGAGCGTCGGGACCTGTCTTCAGTTGCTTTGGTTCGGCTCATAGAAACATGTCATGCCCTGTAATATCTCTTCTTTCTAGCCTCAACCTTCAGGGCTTTATACTCCACGCTGTATACTGTTATTGAGCTGAATGAAATTTGGCGCCATGGGCGCCTTTCCTTGTAAAAAAAAAGATTTACTATAATCGTCAGATTACTTTTCATTGAGGCATACAATTATCTTCTGCTGCATCCGGTCTCGTGGTCCGCGTCGCCATTACTCGTACCAGCAAAAGATGCCTCTCTTTGTTTTTCTGTCTCTGGACCAGTGTAGATGATTGCGTCTGCCAGATCCAACGACTGGACATGTGCTTCTCTCACTCATGCTTCATGTCAGAATTCATCCGTCTCAACGTAGGACACTGCAACAGCTGTCGCCTCGCCCCGTCGACACCATTTCAGATGCTATTTAGAGCGTGTACCGCCGGACTTCACAAATTGACCGAATAGACGCAGGACTACTTACCGGATAGAAGAGAGAAGAAAAAAGTTGATTCAACCGGACTCCTAAATGACTCTACTGTCGTTGATTTGTCGGTTTTTTCTTTCTTTTTATCATACTTTAGGTGATTGGTTGTGTGCATCTTAGTTATACAGAGGCCGGGTGTTACTCATAATGCTTTGTATCCGCTTGATGCTATATTTTGAGATAATAAAAACGTCTTTTATCGGGGGGAAAACTGGACCCCTCAAAGTCTCCTTCAATGTCCGAGCTGTTCGGCACTCCTCATATTGGCCTCATATATGGGATGAGTATTTGATGCATCTGAGTGTGTCCGGTCAGTGTTCCTGCGTCCGCCACATAGGATTTGGTTCAACATGGACCATCTTTCCTTTTGTTTATCCTGGCGCTAGAGCGAGGGGAGATTGTGGTCCCTCCTTTTGCAACGGCAAGGAGAGATAGCGGTCTCTGCTCTAACCGCAGCTCGGCTGGCTGGGCGCCGGATCCGGTGCTTTCTCCTGTGGTTGTGATTTCATTCCTCCTTGTTCAGTGATTCCTCGGCAACTTCTACTTGCATTGATCCTCCTCTGCAATGAGTTCCTCTTTCGGCTTGATCTCGATGGTTTCTCTATTGGTGGTTGCACTTGGTCTGCTCTACTATGCTCGTTTGAGGTTGTAGTAGTTGGCGCCCGTGAGCTTCATGCCTGTAATTTTACTCTTGTTTCAGGCTTGTCCCTTATCTGATGAAAACCATTGTATGAAAACCGGTTGACGAAAGTCCTCTTCTGCTCCCGAGCTCATTTGAGCTCGGGATGAACAGTAAATCCAACAAAATATGAAAACAAATTCAAGAAATCCTGAATTCTTTTATGGCAAACCTCAACTGTTTTGTGTGCTTGAATTTTTTTAGCACGAGATGACATTAGTGGAAGTCATGGCAAAAGAAAATAAAAATACCAGCACCACAAAATGCTTTCAAAAATAACATTTTTGGAGCATCGATTTTGTCTTTTGGCCACGGCTTCCACGAATGCGATTTCTAGATAAGTTTGTGCAAGCCCACAAAATATTTGTCGAAGTTTACCAAAAAAGGAGTTTAAAAATAGTAATTGTTTTGAGTTTACTATTCATCAAGGAGCATTTAAGCTCGGAAGCAGAAACTCCGCGTCGAGTTGGTGATGGCTTCATTAGTTTGAACTTGTGCTGATGACCTTCTCGTTGGAGACAAAATGTGTCATGGTGCTATTTCCCCTCCAGAGAGTAATCGAAGATGAGAGTTTTTACGGTACCCTATACCGCTAACAGGGGAGGAAGCGGTATATTAAAATCTGACCGCTGATTTCCTGAGGGTAGGATAGACATAGATTTTCTGTCATGGGAACCTTAGCGACGTCGTCGATCAGCGGATATTGGCGATGGGAAACCAAGACGGCAAGCTCCGCCGCCATGTCCCACGACTCCTCCACAGTCTCCTTCGACCTCCTGCTCCGGTTGCTGGACGGAGGTGCCCCCCGAGCCGTCGTCCTCGACCACGACCTCCCCCTCGAGCTCGTCTTATTCGTTCCCGTCGTTTTCATATACAGTAGCGTCGTCTCGCTGAAGCCGGCACCTTGTCCACCATGGACGAGTCGCTCGAGCTCGTCTCGCATGCACACACCCAGCCACGCGCGCGCCCGTTCACGCTCCATGCTCGCAGCAACAGCCGTCGTGCATGCCCCGCAGCACCGCAGTAGCTGCTCGTTCGCTCCCGCCTCCCGCACGCAAGCAGCCCCGCAGCACCGCAGTAGCTGCTCGTTCGCTCCCGCCTCCCGCACGCAAGCAGCCCCGCAGTAGCTGCTCGTCCGCTCCCGCCTCCCGCACACAAGCAGTCCCGCAGCCTCGGGTCGCCTCGCCACTGTCCGCGGACAGCGTGATCCGAGAGGGCAGGCCGGGGCAGCCCGCAGCCAGCCGCCATGGTCTCGCCTGCCTGGCATGGCCGGCCGCCGTCGTTGGCGAGCAGCATGCGCCGGGAGGCATCGGATGTCCGGAAGGCGTAAAAGTCGGTTCGAAGGTGCTGCACCTTGCTGGCCCAGCCGGCCTTGTCACGGCGGACCAGTCCCTAGAGGGCGAGACGGGCGGGCTGAAACTTTTTACTCCCAAAATGCCCTCGCGATTTGTATACTGGAGGACGGGAGAGAAGCGGTGCAAGCTATACCGCTCGCGATTCTATTGGCAAATTGGAGCAGTACAGATCGATCGTCACCATTAGATTTCAAGAATGGATGGCTAATATTTGACGCGGGGTACCATAAAAGAGCTCATCGAAGATACATGTCGAATGTCTTTCTACCAGTTCACATGCGAGCTCGTCCCAGGAGGAAGAGAAGGAAAACAAGTGGTACTGACTTCTACCAACAAAGGAGTTTTTTTTTTCTGAAAAGGAGGATGACTCCCGGCCTTGGCATCAATCGATGCATGCAGCCATATTGTTAAATAAAAATGTAACAAAGTCTTATGGTCCAAAGAAACTCATACACTGAGCAGTAGTCGAAAGAAAATAAGTCTGAAAAGCGCCACATCCGGCGATATAGAACTGAAAAGTGCCACATCCGGCGATAAAAAACAAGGTACGATGCCTACACACCTAGCTTATTATTAGCTCGCCACCGAAATCGGCTGAAAATAGCCCGTGCTAACGTCTCCCAACGGTTGCACCCAATAACCAAAAGCTTTCAAAAGTCCGCATGAGTGAGTAAGGACCACATACGGATCCAAGTTGTAGCTCTGTAGATAACCCGCAAAAAATTAGTGAATTTTGTCCCATTAAAAATCATATCATTCCTAGTGTTCCATATAGCCCAGAAAAGTGCACATATTCCTATCCGAATATGTCTAGCTATGTGTATGCCCACTCCATTAAGCCACGTCCCAAATAGCGTGTTTATGCTCCTTGGAGGATGAACATTAAAAGCTATATGAATTGATCGCCATAATAATTTTGCAAGAGGACATTCGAGAAAGAGGTGTTTAATCGTTTTATTTTGATCACAGAAACAACACCTGTAGTTACCAACCCAATTCCTTTTCACCAAACTATCTTTGGTTAAAATGACTTCTTTGTGGACGAACCACATCAAGATTTTAATTCGACGCGGAACTTTAGTCTTCCAAATGTGCAAAGACCTCGACAATGGCCCGGAATCAATTAGGTCAGAATACATGGATTTCACTGAGAAGATTCCATTCGTGGTTAACTTCTACTGAATTGTATCCGCCTGATCTGATAGGTGAACATCCATCAACCTACGGACCAGGTGAAACCAAGCATTCCAATGTTCCCCTACTAGGGATCTCCTAAATTGGATATTAAGCGGTATCGAGTTTAATACTGTGGCAACATAATCCTCCTTGCATTGCACAATATTATATAAGGAGGGATATTGCAAAGCCAAAGGCGTCTCCCCTAGCCAGGTATCCTCCCAGAATCTAGTAGTGATACCATTACCAACTAGGAACTTCACTCGTTGGAAGAAAGTTAATTTGTCCTCATTAACCCCTTCCAAAAGGGTGAGTCCGTTGGCCTAGCGGTGACCTGGGCCAAAGTCTTAGAGTGTAGGTACTTATTCCGCAAGATTTGTACCCATACCCTCGGTCTCAATAGATAGTCTGTATAGCCATTTGCTAAGCAGATCTATTCTTGACTTCTAAATTTTCGATCCATAACATGCCCTGGTCTTTTGGTCTACAAATGATATCCCATCTAGCCAATGTGTACTTCTTCTTGGCCTCATCACTTTACCAAAAGAATTGGGATCTATAGAAGTCAAGTCTTTTTCATACCCCTATCGGTACTTCAAAGAAAGATAGAAGGAACATCAATAGGCTCGTCAAAACCGAATTTATCAAAACCAATCGTCCTCCGGAAGACATTAGCTTGCCCTTCCAGCAGCTCAGTTTCTTTTCAAATCGATCTTCTATACATTTCCATCATTTGTTCGTTAAACGTCTATGATGAATTGGGATCCCTAGATAGCTAAAAGGTAGGGATCCTATTTCACAGCCGAACAAATTTCTATAGTCATCTTGTTCCTCTTTGGCTCTCCCAGAGCAGAACAATTTGCTTTTATTGAAGTTGATTTTGAGCCCAGATAGTTGCTCGAAAAGACATAATACAAGTTTCATATTCCTAGCTCACAACTAGGAAAAGGCCTGCTAGTGGCGCACCTGCTTTGCCTACTAATGGCGCACTACAGGTGCGCCACTAGCATCACGCCATTAGAATTTTTTACTAATGGCGCACCACAGGTGCGCCATTAGTATACCAGATACTAATGGCGCACCAGGGAGTGCGCCATTAGTATATCATACGGTGCGCCATTTGTTGGGGAACGTAGCAGAAATTCAAAATTTTCCTACGTGTCACCAAGATCAATCTAGGAGATGCTAGCAACGAGAGGGGAGGAGTGCATCTACATACCCTTGTAGATCGCGAGCGGAAGCGTTCAAGAGAACGGGGTTGATGGAGTCGTACTCGTCGTGATCCAAATCACCGATGATCCTAGCGCCGAACGGACGGCACCTCCGCGTTCAACACACGTACGGAGCAGCGACGTCTCCTCCTTCTTGATCCAGCAAGGGGGGAGGAGAGGTTGATGGAGATCCAGCAGCACGACGGCGTGGTGGTGGAAGTAGCGGGATCCCGGCAGGGCTTCGCCAAGCGCAAGCGGGGAGGAAGAGGTGTCACGGGAGGGAGGGAGGCGCCAGGGCTTGGGGTGCTGCTCCCATGCGCCTCCCCACTATATATAGGGGTGGAGGGGGCTGGTTTCTTGCCCTCCAAGTCCATTGGGGCGTTGGCAAAGGTGGGGGAAAGAAATCCCATCATTTCCCTTCCCCACCGATTGTTATCCCCCTTTTTTAGGGATCTTGATCTTATCCCTTCGGGATATGATCTTATTCCTTCTAAGGTGGGATCTTGGTGCGCCTTGACCAGGGGTGTGGGGCCTTGCCCCCACTACCCACGTTCATGTGGGTCCCCCCATGCAGGTGGGCCCCACTTCGGAACCTTCTAGAACCTTCCCGGTACAATACCGAAAAATCCCGAACATTTTCCGGTGGCCAAAATAGGACTTCCCATATATAAATCTTTACCTCCGGACCATTCCGGAACTCCTCGTGACGTCCGGGATCTCATCCGGGACTCCGAACAACTTTCGGTTAACCGCATACTAATATCTCTACAACCCTAGCGTCACCGAACCTTAAGTGTGTAGACCCTACGGGTTCGGGAGACATGCAGACATGACCGAGACGACTCTCCGGTCAATAACCAACAGCGGGATCTGGATACCCATGTTGGCTCCCACATGTTCCACGATGATCTCATCGGATGAACCACGATGTCGAGGATTCAATCAATCCCGTATACAATTCCCTTTGTCAATCGGTACGTTACTTGCCCGAGATTCGATCGTCGGTATCCCAATACCTTGTTCAATCTCGTTACCGGCAAGTCACTTTACTCGTACCGTAATGCATGATCCCGTGACCAAACACTTGGTCACATTGAGCTCATTATGATGATGCATTACCGAGTGGGCCCAGAGATACCTCTCCGTCATACGGAGTGACAAATCCCAGTCTCGATTCGTGCCAACCCAACAGACACTTTCGGAGATACCCGTAGTGCACCTTTATAGCCACCCAGTTACGTTGTGACGTTTGGCACACCCAAAGCACTCCTATGGTATCCGGGAGTTGCACAATCTCATGGTCTAAGGAAATGATACTTGACATTTGGAAAAGCTCTAGCAAACGAACTACACGATCTTGTGCTATGCTTAGGATTGGGTCTTGTCCATCACATCATTCTCCTAATGATGTGATCCCGTTATCAATGACATCCAATGTCCATAGTCAGGAAACCATGACTATCTGTTGATCAACGAGCTAGTCAACTAGAGGCTCACTAGGGACATGTTGTGGTCTATGTATTCACACATGTATTACGGTTTCCAGTTAATACAATTATAGCATGAACAACAGACAATTATCATGAACAAGGAAATACAATAATAACCATTTTATTATTGCCTCTAGGGCATATTTCCAACAGTCTCCCACTTGCACTAGAGTCAATAATCTAGTTCACATCGCCATGTGATTAACACTCAAAGTTCACATCGCCATGTGACTAATACCCAAGAGTTTACTAGAGTCAATAATCTAGTCCACATCACCATGTGATTAACACTCAATGAGTTCTAGGGTTTGATCATGTTATGCTTACGAGAGAGGTTTTAGTCAACGGGTCTGCAACATTCAGATCCGTGTGTGCTTTACAAATCTCTATGTCATCTTGTAGATGTAGCTACCACGCGCCACTTGGAACTATTCCAAATAACTGCTCTACTATACGAATCCGGTTTACTACTCAGAGTCATCCGGATTAGTGTCAAAGTTTGCATCGACGTAACCCCTTACGACGAACTCTTTTACCACCTCCATAATCGAGAAAATTCCTTAGTCCACTAGATACTAAGGATAAGTTCGACCGCTGTCATGTGATCCATTCCTGGATCACTCTTGTACCCCTTGACTGACTCATGGCAAGGTACACTTCAGGTGCGGTACACTGCATAGCATACTGTAGAGCCTACGTCTAAAGCATAGGGGACGACCTTCGTCCTTTCTCTCTCTTCTGCCGTGGTCAGGTCTTGAGTCTTACTCAATACTCACACCTTGTAACACAGCCAAGAACTCCTTCTTTGCTGATCTATTTTGAACTCCTTCAAAATCCTGTCACGGTATGTATTCATTTGAAAGTACTATTAAGCGTTTTTGATCTATCCTTATAGATCTTGATGCTCAATGTTCAAGTAGCTTAATCCAGGTTTTCCATTGAAAAACACCTTTCAAATAACCCTGGATGCTTTCCAGAAATTCTACATCATTTCTGATCAACAATATGTTAACAACATATACTCATCAAAAATTCTATAGTGCTCCCACTCACTTCTTTGGAAATACAAGTTTCTCTTAAACTTTGTATAAACCCAAAATCTTTGATCATCTCATCAAAGCGTACATTCCAACTCCGAGATGCTTACTCCAGTCCTTAGAAGGATTGCTGGAGCTTTGCATACTTGTTAGCATATTTCAGGATTGACAAAACCTTCTGGTTGTATCACATACAACCTTTCCTCAAGAAAATCGTCGAGGAAACAATGTTTTGACATCCTATCTGCAAGATTTCATAAATAATGCAGTAAATGCTAATATAATTCCAACAGACTCTTAGCATCGCTACGAGTGAGAAAGCCTCGTCGTAGTCAACTCCTTGAACTTGTCGGAAAACATCTTAACGACAAGTCGAGCTTTCTTAATGGTGACATTTACCATCATTGTCCGTCTTCCTTTTAAAATCCATCTGCACCCAACAGCCTTACGACCATCAAGTAGTTCTTCAAAGTCTACACTTTGTTTTTATACATGGATCCTCTCTCGGATTTTATGGCCTCGAGCCATTCATCGGAATCCGGGCCCACCATCGCTTCTCCACAGCTCATAGGTTCATCGTTGTCCAACAACATGACTTCCAAGACAGGATTACGTACCACTCTGAAGTAGTACGCATCCTTGTCGTCCTATGAGGTTTGGTAGTGACTTGATCTGAAGTTTCATGATCACTATCATAAGCTTCCACTTCAATTGGTGTAGGTGCCACAGGAACAACTTCCTGTGCCCTGCTACACATTAGTTGAAGTGACGGTTCAAGTCTCCACCATCCTCCCACTCAATTCTTTCGAGAGAAACTTTTCCTCGAGAAAGGACCCGTTTCTAGAAACAATCACTTTTGCTTCCAGATCTGAAATAGGAGGTATACCCAACTGTTTTGGGTATTCTATGAAGATGCATTTATCCGCTTTGGGTTCGAGCTTATCAGCCTGAAACTTTTTCACATAAGCGTCGCAGCCCCAAACTTTTAAGAAACGACAGCTTAGGTTTCTCTAAACCATAGTTCATACGGTGTCGTCTCAACGGAATTGCGTGGTGCCCTATTTAAAGTGAATGCGGTTGTCTCTAATGCCTAACCCATAAACGATAGTGTAATTCGATAAGAGACATCATGGTATGCACCATATCCAATAGGGTGCAGTTATGATGTGCGGACACACCATCACACTATGGTGTTCCAGGCGGTATTAGTTGTGAAACAATTTCCACAATGTCTTAATTGTGTGCCAAACTCGTAACTCAGATATTCATCTCTATGATCATATCATAGACATTTTATCCTCTTGTCACGACGATCTTCAACTTCACTCTGAAATTACTTGAACCTTTCAATAATTCAGACTTGTGTTTCATCAAGTAAATATTCTTAGCATCTACTCAAATCATCTGTGAAGCAAGAACATAACGATATCCACTGCATGCCTCAGCACTCATTGGACTGCACACATCAAAATGTATTACTTCCAACAAGTTGCTTTCTTGTTCCATCTTACTGAAAACGAGGCCTTTCAGTCATCTTGCCCATGTGGTATGATTTGCATGTCTCAAGTGATTCAAAATCAAGTGAGTCCAAACGATCCATCTGTATGGACTTTCTTCATGCATATATACTAATAGACATGGTTCGCATGTCTCAATCTTTTCAAAAACGAGTGAGTCCAAAGATCCATCAACATGGAGCTTCTTCATGCGTTTTATACCAATATGACTCAAGTGGCAGTGCCACAAGTATGTGGTACTATCATTATTATCTTATATCTTTTGGCATGAACATGTGTATCACTACGATCGAGATTCAATAAACCATTCATTTTAGGTGCAAGACCATTGAAGGTATTATTCAAATAGACAGAGTAACCATTATTCTCCTTAAATGAATAACCGTATTGCGATAAACATAATCCAATCATGTCTATGCTCAACGCAAACACCAAATAACAATTATTTAGGTTTAACACCAATCTCGATGGTAGAGGGAGCATGCGATGCTTGATCACATCAACCTTGGAAACACTTCCAACACATATCGTCATCTCACCTTTAGCTAGTCTCCGTTTATTCCGTAGCCTTTTATTTCGAGTTACCAACACTTAGCAACCGAACCGGTATCTAATACCCTGGTGCTACTAGGAGTACTAGTAAAGTACACATTAATATAATGTATATCCAATATACTTCTGTCGACCTTGCCTACCTTCTCATCTACCAAGTATCTAGGGTAGTTCTGCTTCAGTGACCGTTCCCCTCATTACAGAAGCACTTAGTTTCGGGTTTGGGTTCAACCTTGGGTTTCTTCACTAGAGCAGCAACTGATTTGCCGTTTCATGAAGTATCCCTTCTTTCCCTTGCCCTTCTTGAAACTAGTGGTTTTACTAACCATCAACAATTGATGCTCCTACTTGATTTCTACTTTCGCGGTGTCAAACATCGCGAGTTGCTCAAGGATCATCATGTCTATCCCTGATATGTTATAGTTCATCACGAAGCTCTAATAGCTTGATGTCAGTGACTATGGAGAACCATCACTATCTCATCTGGAAGATTAACCCCCACTCGATTCAAGCGATTGTAGTACTCAGACAATCTGAGCACATGCTCAACGATTGAGCTTTTCTCCCTTAGTTTGCAGGCTTAAGAAACTTGTCAGAGGTCTCATACCTCTTGACGTGGGCACTAGTCTGAAATCCCAATTTCAGTCTTTGGAACATCTCATATGTTCTGCGACGTTTCAAAAACGTCTTTGGCGCCTCAATTCTAAACCGTTAGCATTACGCACTGAACTATCACGTAGTCATCAAAACGTGTATGTCAGATGTTCGCAACATCCACAGACGACGCTCGAGGTTCAGCACACCGAGCGGTGCATTAAGGACATAAGCCTTCTGCGCAGCAATGAGGATAATCCTCAGTTTACGGACCCAGTCCGCATAATTTCTACTATCAACTTTCAACTAAATTTTCTCTAGGAACATATCTTAAACAGTAGAACTAAAGCGTAAGCTACGACATAATTTGCAAAGACCTTTTGACTATGTTCATGATAATTAAGTTCATCTAATTATTTAATGAACTCCCACTCAGATAGACATCCCTCTAGTCATCTAAGTGATACATGATCCGAGTCAACTAGGCCGTGTCCGATCATCACGTGAGACGGACTAGTCATCATCGGTGAACATCTCCATGTTGATCGTATCTACTATACGACTCATGTTCGACCTTTCGGTCTCTTGTGTTCCGAGGCCATGTCTGTACATGCTAGGCTCGTCAAGTCAACCTAAGTGTTTCGCATGTGTAAATCTGGCTTACACCCGTTGTATGCGAACGTTAGAATCTATCACACCCGATCATCACGTGGTGCTTCGAAACAACGAACCTTCGCAACGGTGCACAGTTAGGGGGAACACGTCTCTTGAAATTTTAGTGAGGGATCATCTTATTTATGCTACCGTCGTTCTAAGCAAATAAGATGTAAACATGACAAACATCACATGCAAATCATAAAGTGACATGATATGGCCAATATCATCTTGCGCCTTTGATCTCCATCTTCGAGGCGCGGCATGATCACCTTCGTCACCGGCATGACACCATGATCTCCATCATCGTGTCTTCATGAAGTTGTCTCGCCAACTATTACTTCTACTACTATGGCTAACGGTTAGCAATAAAGTAAAGTAATTACATGGCGTTTTCATTGACACGCAGGTCATACAATAAATTAAGACAACTCCTATGGCTCCTGCCGGTTGTCATACTCATCGACATGCAAGTCGTGATTCCTATTACAAGAACATGATCAATCTCATACATCACATATATAATTCATCACATCCTTTTGGCCATATCACATCACATAGCATACCCTGCAAAAACAAGTTAGACGTCCTCTAATTGTTGTTGCATGTTTTACGTGGCTGCTATGGGTTTCTAGCAAGAACGTTTCTTACCTACGCAAAAGCCACAACGGTGATATGACAATTGCTATTTACCCTTCATAAGGACCCTCTTCATCGAATCCGATCCGACTAAAGTGGGAGAGACAGACACCCGCTAGCCACCTTATGCATCAAGTGCATGTCAGTCGGTGGAACCTGTCTCACGTAAGAGTACGTGTAAGGTCGGTCCGGGCCGCTTCATCCCACAATGCCGCCGAATCAAGATAAGACTAGTAACGGTAAGCAAATTGAACAAATCATCGCCCACAACTACTTTGTGTTCTACTCGTGCATAGAATCTACGCATAGACCTGGCTCATGATGCCACTGTTGGGGAACGTAGCAGAAATTCAAAATTTTCCTACGTGTCACCAAGATCAATCTAGGAGATGCTAGCAACGAGAGGGGAGGAGTGCATCTACATACCCTTGTAGATCGCGAGCGGAAGCGTTCAAGAGAACGGGGTTGATGGAGTCGTACTCGTCGTGATCCAAATCACCGATGATCCTAGCGCCGAACGGACGGCACCTCCGCGTTCAACACACGTACGGAGCAGCGACGTCTCCTCCTTCTTGATCCAGCAAGGGGGGAGGAGAGGTTGATGGAGATCCAGCAGCACGACGGCGTGGTGGTGGAAGTAGCGGGATCCCGGCAGGGCTTCGCCAAGCGCAAGCGGGGAGGAAGAGGTGTCACGGGAGGGAGGGAGGCGCCAGGGCTTGGGGTGCTGCTCCCATGCGCCTCCCCACTATATATAGGGGTGGAGGGGGCTGGTTTCTTGCCCTCCAAGTCCATTGGGGCGTTGGCAAAGGTGGGGGAAAGAAATCCCATCATTTCCCTTCCCCACCGATTGTTATCCCCCTTTTTTAGGGATCTTGATCTTATCCCTTCGGGATATGATCTTATTCCTTCTAAGGTGGGATCTTGGTGCGCCTTGACCAGGGGTGTGGGGCCTTGCCCCCACTACCCACGTTCATGTGGGTCCCCCCATGCAGGTGGGCCCCACTTCGGAACCTTCTAGAACCTTCCCGGTACAATACCGAAAAATCCCGAACATTTTCCGGTGGCCAAAATAGGACTTCCCATATATAAATCTTTACCTCCGGACCATTCCGGAACTCCTCGTGACGTCCGGGATCTCATCCGGGACTCCGAACAACTTTCGGTTAACCGCATACTAATATCTCTACAACCCTAGCGTCACCGAACCTTAAGTGTGTAGACCCTACGGGTTCGGGAGACATGCAGACATGACCGAGACGACTCTCCGGTCAATAACCAACAGCGGGATCTGGATACCCATGTTGGCTCCCACATGTTCCACGATGATCTCATCGGATGAACCACGATGTCGAGGATTCAATCAATCCCGTATACAATTCCCTTTGTCAATCGGTACGTTACTTGCCCGAGATTCGATCGTCGGTATCCCAATACCTTGTTCAATCTCGTTACCGGCAAGTCACTTTACTCGTACCGTAATGCATGATCCCGTGACCAAACACTTGGTCACATTGAGCTCATTATGATGATGCATTACCGAGTGGGCCCAGAGATACCTCTCCGTCATACGGAGTGACAAATCCCAGTCTCGATTCGTGCCAACCCAACAGACACTTTCGGAGATACCCGTAGTGCACCTTTATAGCCACCCAGTTACGTTGTGACGTTTGGCACACCCAAAGCACTCCTATGGTATCCGGGAGTTGCACAATCTCATGGTCTAAGGAAATGATACTTGACATTTGGAAAAGCTCTAGCAAACGAACTACACGATCTTGTGCTATGCTTAGGATTGGGTCTTGTCCATCACATCATTCTCCTAATGATGTGATCCCGTTATCAATGACATCCAATGTCCATAGTCAGGAAACCATGACTATCTGTTGATCAACGAGCTAGTCAACTAGAGGCTCACTAGGGACATGTTGTGGTCTATGTATTCACACATGTATTACGGTTTCCAGTTAATACAATTATAGCATGAACAACAGACAATTATCATGAACAAGGAAATACAATAATAACCATTTTATTATTGCCTCTAGGGCATATTTCCAACACCATTAGTATGCCTCCCAGGGGGCCATATTTAACCATGTGCTCTGGCTTACTAATGGCGCACTTGTTGATGATGCGCCACTAGTGTGCATTTTGCAGTGCGCCACTAAAGTGCTGGGTGGTGCGCCACTAGTATGAATATTAGGGATTTTTTTCTTTTCTGATATTTGCACAGGTTACAAAACATATTACTGCACAGAATATAGACAACACAACATATAAACAGCAGATTTATCGAATACAATGGAAGATTAGTCTCCGAATACAATTCATCATATTAGTCTCCGAATTCAAAAGACCGAACAAAGTTAGAACATTACAAGTCTTGCGACCGCGAGTAGCGAGTTTGTCTTCACATTACAAGTCGATATCGATCATCTAAACTACCATCACATAGAAGAGAGCTGCGGTCATCACGATTAGCATCATCGCGATGAAACTGGTCTTCATCCGGTTCCTCCTCCGCTCCCTCCTCTCTCTTGCTAGATAGCGCGCGTATCTAGCTTCCGCCTCCGCCCTAGTGGTGTACCCTTTGTAACTGTTACCGCTGAAACGGTGAACCTGTCTCCGACACTCCTCCCAGTCGTGGTAGACTCCGGGAACCTTACCCTTGTACACGACATACGATGGCATCTCTATGCACTAGCCAAAGAAAACGTTAGTAGCAATTCACAGACAATACATAAGCAATATATAAGTATGCAACAAAAGGATCGGAAGAGAAAAGCAACACATTAATAGCACGATTCATGGTCCTACTAATAAATAGCATCGATTACATATAAGTTGAACGACTATCCAAACCAAAGAGACATACAAGTTCATTAATGTTTAATATTACAACATGAGCCAATCGACATTTCAGAACTACATAGCATCACTACTTTCGACTCGACTCAGGGACCGGAGCGTGGATGAAGCCGCCGTCTTTCGTGATGGTCATGAAATCGCGGGCGTTGTCAGCCTGCATTTGTAGCGTTGTTTCTATCTCACTGTTGGACGGTTGATATCTGAGATAGAACTGCCCCGAGGTACGAAGGACATCTTGATGGATGATTTCTGCAAACTCCGACTGGATGCGAAAGAATTCTTGTCTGATGTCCGCGTCCTGCATTGCTGACAAGCGTGCGGCCCAATCTTTGAGATTATTTGGTAGCAGAAGGTGATTATGGTCCCGTACGATCGCCCGCATGTGATGGAGGGCGTAGTAGGCATCCTTCTGACCTCCAGGCGGCTGCTTGACGCAGGGGAACGTCGTATTGTGGGTGAACATGTGCTTGCCGTACCTACGAACTGGCCTGCTGAAGGTGCCTCCAGATCTAGCGTAGCCGGGGAGAACATCATCAAGAACTTTTTTGATATTTGTGTAGTCTTTCCTCGACTGACGGTCCGGGTCGAAATACGTGGCCATGGAATATTTCGGGCTTAAGAGGATGAGTGTGCAATGTGTGTCACTGCACAAAACACGGAATGTTAGAAAAAAAAAGAACGATCGAAATCTAAAAAATCATATGTTACGGGGCGGTGAGGGGATGACTTACTCGGGAAAGTAAGGCATGAGGAAGTTATCCTTATCTGGGTTTGCCAGAATGACGCCTTCTAGGTATGAACTCGCGACTTGCCGGTCCCCAGCGCTGCCCAAGATCTTGGCACGCATGTAGAAGGGGTTGACTATCACGATGTCCGGGGTCTTGTCTCTAATGATCCGCATCTCCATACTCAGCGAAAATAGCCGAACGAAGGTGTAGTGCAACGGACGAAGGTTAAACATAGTGAAGATGTCATCAAACCACAGGACGATCGTACCCCCGATGGCGCTATCCACAAAGCCCTTGCCCTCTGGCACCTTGGCCATGAAAACCGGGTATGCCACATCATTCTCAGAGAGACGCCGCTTCTCCAAAGAAAGAACACTATCATGCAGACTCCGCATAGCACCGGTTGCAGCATTGAGCAGATTAGTCGGTAGCATCAGCCTTCCCGCCACATGCACCCTCCTCGACATATCCTTAGGTGAAGGTGGCCCGTCCTGAGCACGGATCGTACTCGGTGCCGGCTGGCTCGCACCGCCCTTGTCATTCTTTCGTTTCCGTCCCTTCTTCCTCATCTGCTGCAATGGGATCGAGTTCTGCTTAGAGACCGCCTTCTTGAGTGTGTTGGGGCTGATAATATTCCGCACCTCGGCTATCTGAGGCTCGGTGAAGGTGGCAGCTGGAGGCGTCTCCTGAGAACTGAACGCCAGACGACTCCTGTTGCAATTGGATTTCTCCGCGGTACCAGCTAGATCGCGGTCGTCTTTTTCAGGGTTGGGTTCTTGAGAAGGAGGCCCGAAGAATTCGTCACCGTACCCATGTTCGGCAAAGTACTTATCGACGTTGGTAAATGTACCGTCGTCGTTGTCGTCGTCCGGATCCTGTGCCATATGCATGTCCGGATCCTGTGCCATAGGGATGTCCGGCATGTCCGGTAGCGTTGCGGCGGTCTTGCCATGGCTTGGCGCCGGCACGACTGGCGGTGTTGTCTGTGGGGTGGTGTCCCCCGCCCCCAAACGAATCTGGCTCTTCGGCCAAAGCAGGGGCCAGCTTACGCAGGCGCTGACGGTCATCACATCATCTTCGTCGGCCCCAGCGGGTCGAATCGGAGGTAACAACTCGTCGCAGCCTGGCAGCACCCGAACCAGTTCAACCCTATACACGGTGGGTGGCATCGGATTACCGTGGAACATGGGGTTGCCCGGTTGAACGATTCTGCCCTTGGCGACATCGATCAACTCGCCGCCCACGAAGTGCAGGAGAGTGCATGGAACGTCGGCGGCACCCTGCGAAAACATGTAGGGCGTCAGGGATGCCCAGTCAAAGGCAAGGAGATGAAGTCATCGGCCGAGAGGCTTAGTTACCGTGATGGCGTCGAGCTCGGCTAATGTCGAGGCACCGCCAACGGCGGGTGTGCAAGTGACGGAGGGGCCGCTTGCTGCCGAGGTGCCGGCCGGCGTACACCCGGGTGCATTAAGCTCCAATGCCCGTGCCGGCGCCGGAGACACCAATACCGCCTCCGCCGGAGACACCAATGGCGCCGCCTGCGCATTGTGCGAGTTGCTGGCCGTGAAACTGGGAACCGGGGCGGCCCCTGTTGGCCGCCCGCAATCCATGTCTGCAGCCCCCGAATCAAGGTAGGCACAATGGCGGTGAGCGTCGTTCCCAGTTGTTGTTGCACTTGCTCTTGGACAATCTCCGGAATCCGCGCCACTTGTGCCTTGAGTTCTTGAACCTCGCGCGACTGGCTTTCCGAGCTGGTCTTTTTCTCCTTTCGCCCACCAGCGTTATAGTATGACAACCATTTTGTGGACAAGCCTTTGCCGGCCACACGACCAGCTGACGACGGCTTACTGAGCTTATCCTTGTTTTTCATTATGTTCAACGCCCTATTTAGAGTGCTGTCCCAAGGGGAGCTCTGAGACGACCCCGCGCTACTGCTTTCAGTCTCCTGCGGAAGGAATGTGAACCATTTAGAAATTTGGCTTCATTAATTAGAATACAACCATATGGAGCTAATTACGCGGGGGTGTATTCCTTACCAGAACACGCTCAAGTGCCTTGGTCTTCGGATCCGTGGTAAGCTCCTTAGTTACCGGGTCCTCCTTGTACCGGGCCCTGACATAGTTCCTGGTCTGCTTGTCACGGTATTTCTCGAAGCGGTGCGGTAGGCCTTGCTCGGCACGCTCTGCGTCCTCCTTGTCCCATATAGGTTCCGCCACTCTGTAACCGCCGGGACCGAGTTTGTGGACCCCTAAGTTCAAGTCCCGCATCTCTTTCCCCCACTGACTTGATTCCTCGAATGCGCCGCTCTCGCACTTGATCTTGAACTCCTTGTAGTCATCTTCGCTGATCGAAGGATTTTTCGCCTTGATCTTCTCATAACTATCACCTTTGTTAATCATCCTCTTCACCGCGCTTCTCCAAGTAGTCAGGGTTGTGCTCATCTTCATGAGGGTGGCACTGTTCACTTTATTCCCTGAGAGGCGTGTGTTTGCAAAGTCAGCGGGGAACTTGTATCGTTCGTGCAGCTTCGTGTAGAGGAGGTTGCGCAAATTCCCTCGGTCCTTATGCCTTAGGTTCTCGGTGTTGATCGAGACGGTGCTCCGGAGAATGCACCCGAGGTGAACCGAGTACCCCTTGACTAATTCTTTGGGCGCCGTTGGATCCCCGTCGGAGTTCACTTCAGTAAATTCCTCCTTGACGGTGTCGAGCACGTTCGGGCGCCGGTCCTTCTGTTACCTCTTCGGTTAGCTGCCATCTGTGCGTGCGCTGCCATGATCAGTGGTGGCATCCTCGGTGGCACCATCAGTGGTGTCATCCCCGACACCACTAGGGGTTGTGTAGTCAGGATCAGTGTCTTCCGCGACGTCCTCATAGCGGTGAGGTTCTTCCTCCATCTCTTGGGACAGCTCCCAGAATGCCTTGCCGCCCGAACCGCCGGCCTCATCGTTTTGGGCCATGTTTCGCTCTAAATAGGAAAAAAGTTTGGTCAAAAAGTTGGTTATTGTCAAGGAACAAGATCATGGTCTCATCATTTAGGGTTTGTCGACATCGAGGCATCCTAAAAGCTAAGCTTTTATCATTTAGGGTTTGTCGATGCCGAGGCACCCTAAAAGCCTAAGCTTTCATCATTTAGGTTTTTATCGACACCGAGGCACCCTAAAAGCAAAGGTTTTAAAATTTAGGGTTTGTCGACGCTGAGGCACCCTAAATGCTAAGTTAAGTTTTCATCATTTAGGGTTTATCGGTGCCGAGGCACCCTAGGTTGACTGATATATATGGGTATCTTCTAATAATATACCCTATCAAGAAAAGGGAAGGATGATTCTAAGTTGGGCCTAATCACCTGGCTCTATTGCCACCTACGGTTTAATGCAGCAAGAATAAAGGGGCAGTTGATCCTACTTAATTAAGTACTAAGATACCCCGGCCCATGCATTAGTCGCAAGTACCCCATATGTCCTATTTTTAGCAAAGTCATGCTAAAATTCACGGAAAATTTCAGCATGACCTTTGGTGTCGGAGTAACCGAATTTGCCGGAACGGAAGTTAATCGACATGCCGGCAAACTCAAGGGCCTCTCGGGGTACCTGCAAAATCATCACGACACGATGGTCGGAGACAAAACCCAGCGAATTAGCAAAGTTACTGACGTGTTTACAGAAATTGTTTTCTGTAAAAGATGACCATCATCTTTACAAGTCTTTTTCAATGTGATCAATTGATGGATCAACACGTAAAACATGTCCAATAATAGTTCTTAACTCCTACCAAATAGTAAAACTGAACACAACATATGATCATATTTACAAGCCTAAGAGTTCTTTACAAACACGTAAAACATGTGATCATCTTTACAAGCCTAACAGTTCTGAGCTCCTGCCAAAACTGAACACAACATATACCAAGGAAAACTAACACTTCTAGAGTCATATCAGACTAACACCCAACACTGCATAACAGTTCTGAACTTCTGCCAAAGCTGAACACAACATATACCAAGGGAAATCGACAGTTTGGGGTCACAGTTTGCCCCCAAATGGACAGTTAACAGAAAGAAAAAATAATAATACTTGCATGTTCAAAGAAAAGCACAGGAACTTTATAGCCCCTTTTCTACTTTCTTTTATTCCATAGGTGAGCAAGAAACTTTGGTCTTGTAGTTACAGTCCTATAGAACAAAGCTAACATAATTCTAGATGTCGCAAATCATGTCTAGAAGATCAAAATGGCACAGGGGGCTGATGATTCAAGATACAATTGTGGAACAGTCACAGCAGTAGTAGGAAAGTAGTAGTTCACAAAGATTATGTTTCAACTAGTGTGTTAGAAGGCTAGTATATGCAACTAGGGTGTTAGTATCTTTAGTGGAGTATACAATGCAGAACCAGGCACAGAGAATTATACAGTATTAGTTTGGAAAAGAATGAAGTTGCCATCCTTTTTATTAACCTATTAAGCTTAATATTTGGTCACATAAAGTAGTACTACTTCCACTACTAAAGTAAAGCAATAGAATAAACTGTGCACGTGTACTTCGTAGCTCACTCACATTACCAGTTCACTTACAAAAATAGCACTATAGTGTTCCCTCGCACATTTGTACTAGCATATAGAGATTTTCGAATACCAGAGGAGTAGGAGCAGAACATGTATACCAGAGGAGTAGGAGCAGCACTATATGTGGACTTACTCGATCAACAAACAAACTCTCCTTCTTACTGGTCTTGAAAAGCGCCAACTGAAACTCCTCCTGCACCACGTCAACGCACAAGCATCACAATTCAGGTTATTCGTCACTCATCATATAGTACTGCATTATCTGAATCGATGAGAATAGTATGAAATCAATGCTTTCCATACGAAGGTTGTGTGTAATCATCTTTCACACTTATCTACAAGACCACAACAGTTGCCGAGAATTACCAACTCCTGACAGTTTCCGACTACAGCAGTTTCAGTTAACTATTTTTTAGACTACAACAATTTCAGTGAACTTGCAAGATGGAGCCAACAAGTAACAGTAAAGCACACATACTAAATGACATTGGAGAAATAAAAGACAATAGTACGGCAGCTCCAGCTACTTCGCATAGGTTCAAACAGATCCAAAAGTGTGTTTATGGGGTAAAGGGGATTATTATGCAGATTCAGACATGTAGGCTCCAACTAATTTATTGTGGTAATCAGGATAAATGCAGATAACAGTGCTATGCAACAAATTTAAGTCACATCAGCTATCTACACAAAAGAACATAGTAGCATGCACGGTCATCGCACAACAAGGCAGCAAATATTACATTTTACAGGAGATGAAGCATATCAGAGAGGAACGCACCTTCGGTTGGCCTTCTTCCAGTGGGTTTGCTGCTAGCCTTCTGTAGGTGGACTCGCGGCTAGCCTTCTGCGGGCGGACTCGTGGATTGCCTTCTTCCAAACCCTAGGAACGAGATTTCAGACGATTCAAGCATGAGGGTTCCACGGGATCAGTAGGAGTAGATCGTCGACCATTCTAGGGAACCATGGAGGAGGGGCGGGAAGGGGAATGATGCGCACGCACCTTCTTGCCTTCTCCCTGTGGCTTCTCTGCTCGCCTTCCGCCGGTGGATCCGCCGTTTTCCCGCAGCCGCCGCCGGGAGCGAGAGAGAGATTTGGGGGCGGCGGCGGTCTGGTGGGGGTCGGGGGCGTCGGGGGCGGTGGGGGTCGGCGTCGGGGGCGGTGGGGCGACGGGCAGTGAGGCGCCGGGGCGTTGGGGCGGTGGTGGTCGGGTGCAGCAGGGGCGGTGGGGGTCGGTGGCGGGGGCAGCAAGCACGGGGGCGGAGCGGGTGAGGTGAGGCAGTGTAGGGGGGCTGAGACAGAAAGAGATTGGGGATTTTAGTTGGGGGGAGGGTTAGCAATGGCGCACCCCCTAGCGGTGCGCCATTAGTAATTTTTTTAATAGCAACGGCGCACCTCCTGGCGGTGCGCCATTAGTAACCTTTTTTTATAGCAATGGCGCACCCCCTAGCCGTGCGCCATTAGTATTTAGTTCAGTTTGTGAATTAATATTAACTAAATAAATTATTACCCTTCATTTGTGAATTAATATTAACTAAATAAATTATTACATTTAAGTACTTATCATTTAAGTAAACTTTCGAGATATAAATTTTATTTTTTTCATATGTATTATTCATTTAATAGTTCACATACAAAAAATTTATATGTAGTGGCGATCCCGGCTGACCCGTTGGCTTACTCGATGCAGACGGAGGAGGCACGGCTCCTGGAGTGGACGGAGGGGGCCGCAATCGAGATGGGGAGGGTGCGGGTGGTCGTCGGCGGTGGTGAAGCGGGGGAGGTTGCGGGGGGTCGGCGGCGGCGGTGGAGCGGGGGAGGGTGCGGGGGGTCGTCGGCGGCGGTGGAGCGGGGGAGGGTGCTGGGAGTCGTCGGCGGCGAGGGGGATCTGGCGAGGGGGGATAGCGCGCGATCGAGATGGAGGGGGATCTGGCGCGGGGGGCGAGGGGGAAAGGGATAGAGGGGGGAAAGCTAGCAATGGCGCACCTCCCAGGGATGCGCCATAAGTAACATTTTTTTAGTTGCGTCTAATAGTTTTTTATTTGTTATTTGAAAAAAAATTATGAATATGAAAATATTTATGAATATGAAAACATTTGTCGAAATACAATCGAGAAATGAAGGCTACAATTTAAATACAATCGATCTTAGCTAGCTATTTGTTCACAATCTTCTTGCCCTTATTTTTCGCAAATGGAGTTCTTCTCTTGAACGGACGTCCTTTAGGTAGGGTGGTCCTGCTTCTTCTTGTGGTGTATGCTGGTACTTCATCGTCGTCGTCATGTTCCATCTTCGGGTCGCCGTACTTGTCAAAGTCTTGCTCATTGGCGACTCCATCCATTCCGATGATCTTCCTTTTGCCTCTCCTCACGACAACACGACTGGGCTTTGACGGGTCGGTAATGAAGAAGCATTGGTCCACTTGGGAACCACTACCCATGGCTCATTTTTCGCGGTGACGTTTGCACCCGCAGTCTTGGATTTGGCTTCGGGTATAACCATGGTGGTGAAATACCGGTCTTCTTTTAGGACGCTCTTGGCCCATCTGACACGGAACATCGGGACCTTCTCTCCAGCGTAGTCAGCTCCCAGATCTCCTCGATCCTTCTGTAGTATCTATCCTTGTCGTTACCGGTGTAGGATTCCATCGTTACCCCGGAGTTCTGATAACCATCGCTCTTCATGTCCTTTCCCTCGGTGTAGAATGTGTAGCCGTTGATATCGTACGCCTCATACGTCATCAGGTTGTGCTCGACGCCCTGTGACAAGGTGAATATGAGTTGTTCTTCCGCGGAAGAATCCTCATGTAAAGGGTACGACAGAAGCTTCCGCTTGAACCAACGCGTGAAACATGAGTTGTGCTCTTTGATTATATCTCCGTCCGTCCTCTGTTGGCCTCGGTCATTGTACATCTTCTCAATAAAGGTTTTTTGTTCTACCACCCAAGGATCGACCACATCTATGTGTTGTAGCACGACTAGGTTTGCTCTTTCAAAGTCGGCGAGCCGACCCTCGAAGTCGACATGCATTTCGCGGCCACCCTCACGGTGACCCCATCCATCGAGCCTGCCGAGGTGCCTGTTGACGGGCAGACCAACGGGGTTCTCGATGCCTAGATAATTTGTGCAGTAGGAGATGCACTCTTCGATCAGAAAGCCCCTGGCTATGCTTCCCTCTGGACGTGACATGTTGCGAACGTATCCTTTGATGACACCATTCATCCTTCCGAACGGAATCATGTTGTGCAGGAACGTCGGCCCGAGTTGGATGATATCCTCCACGATAAGGACCAGCAGATGCACCATAACGTCGAAGAATGCGGGCGGGAAGTACATCTCAAGCTCGCATAGTATCACCACGATCTCTTCCTGTAGCCTTCGGAGTTGCCTCACGCCAACCGACTTCCGAGAGATGACGTCGAAAAAGTTGCATAGGCCAAATAGCGTTTCAGGAACGTGTGCGTCCATGATCCCACGGATTGCAACTGGAAGTATGTGCCTCATCAGCACGTGACAGTCGTGAGACTTCATCCCGCTGAACTTCCACTTCGCTGAGTCTAGGTATCTGCTTATCTTCCCCGCGTAACCGTAAGGAAGTTTTACTCCTACGAGGCAGGTGAAAAACTGATCGATCTCCTCCTGACTTAGAGTGAAGCACGCGGGAGCGAAGTCATTTCCGGTCTTCTTGGCCTTTTTTCCTTTGCGACGACTTTCCGTGTCCTGCTTCGCCTCATCATCATCATCATTAGCGTGAAGCTCCTCCCTGATGCCCATTGATTTCAAGTCTGCCCTTGCTTTCGGCCCATCTTTGGTCCTCTCTGGCATGTTGAGCAGGGTACCAAGCAGACTCTCGCACACTTTCTTCGTGATATGCATGACATCAAGGCTGTGAGGCACACGGTGGATCTTCCAGTACGGCAAGTCCCAGAAAACAGACCTCGTTTTCCATACCTTCAGCAGTGGCTCTGGCGCCTTTCGCTTCTTTTCTGGCTCTGGCGCCTTTTGCTTCTTTCCCGGCAGTGGGCAATCTTTCCAATTTTTCAACAGCTCGTCTATTTCCTCGCCGCTCCTCGTACGCGGGCGTCTTCGGGTTTCAGTTTCACCATCGAACAGATCCTTGCGTTTCCTCCATGAGTCATCATCGCGAAGCCACCTTCGATGTCCCATGAACACGGTTTTCAAAGACCCGGGATCTCTATCTAGCTGGGGATACGTTGTGTCATCCATGCACCTGACGCATCCAGAAAATCCGTGGACCACCTGCCCCGCGACATATCCGTAACCGAGATAGTCCTGCACTGTCGTGAGCAGTGCGGCTCTCATAGGGAAATATTCTTTCTCTGCGGCGTCCCACGTATTGGCTGGCGTTTTCCATAGCGTGTCTAGATCCTCTTTCAGCAGCCCCAGATACAGATTGATGTCGTTCCCTGGTTGTTTCGGCCCTTCAATTAGCATACTCATGTGAATGTACTTCCTCTTCATGCACAACCAGGGGGAAGGTTGTACATCCACACAAACACAGGCCAGGTGCTATGTGTGCTTCTCTGGCTGCCAAACGGATTGACTCCATCGGTGCTCGCGCCCAGCACGATGTTCCTTGGATCGTTCCCAAATTCTGGGTGTTCGAAGTTCAACGCTTGCCACTGGCTCCCATCCTTAGGGTGACTCAGCATCTTGTCTTTTTTATTTATCTCCGGATCATTTGCGTCATCTTCTCGCTTCTTCTCCTCCCTATCCGCGTGCCAACGCAGGAGCTTTGCTACCTTAGGGTCCGCGAAATACCGCTGCAGACGAGGAGTGATCGGAAAGTACCACACCACTTTTCGAGGAGCTTTCTTCCTCTTCTTGTATCGAGTGACGCCGCAAACCGGACATACGGTAGACTCCGCGTGCTCGTCCCGATAAATGATGCAATTGTTCATGCACACATGGTACACACGATTTTCTTCGCCTCCTCGAAACTGGTTAGGCACTTGTTCCCCTTGGGAAGACGTTCATGCCAGAATGACATGTTCTCGTCGAAGCATGCGTCGGTCATTTTGTGTTTTACCTTCATCTCCAGAGCCATGAGCATTACTTTCAGGCGGGTATCCTCGGGCCCGCATCCTTCATACAATGGAGTAACCGTGTCTATCTCCAGTTGATCCAGCTTGGCTTTCTCTCGGGCGGCAGCTCTTGCGTTATCAGTCTGCTTGAGAAGCAGCTCTTGAATATGAGGGTCCTGCACCCAGCCCATCGATGGTCCATCGTCGTCTGCTCCGGCATCTTCATCTTCATGATCATGCCCTTCGTCTGCTCCAGCATCTTCCTCATCATCATGTCTGGCATCTTCTACATGATGACTGTGTACTGCATCTACTTCGTGATCACGTCCTGGAGATTCTTCGTCTTCTCACCCGCCCTCGCCGCGGTTGTCTTGCTGCCCTTCCTCATTTCTTGCTCGGCCCCCATGGACGACTTCATAATCATCTTCATCACCTTGCCACCGATAGCCATCCATGAAACCACACAAGAGCAGGTGGTCCCGCACTTGTACAGAATCCGGGTGCCTTCGGTCATCGTGCGGACCATGGTCGCCTGCGGGGTGGAGCAAAATGATATTTTAGAACCAAGAAAAAATTTGGCATGACTTTGCCTAAAAATAGGACCAAAAAGAATGCATAGTGCCAAAATTCTCACCGAAACGGAAATGAATCAACATTCCGGCAAAATATTGGCAACTATCGCATTTCAAATACCGGTACCTGCAAACACAAACATATATGCAACACCACAAACATACATAGATCTAGCTAGGCCATAAAAAGTGCATGTGCACGTTGTTGGAGGGAGAAAAAAGTAGATCTACAACATAAAGAAAGCTTTCCCCTTACTTACCTATCAAAAAAGGTAATTTAACCACTTAATTTGGATGAATCTATGGTGCAAATGAGGTGAGGAGGAGGAGGCAGCCGAGACAAGCTTGGAGGAGGAGGTGGAGAGAATGAAGTGGGGAAAGTGAGTGTGTAGGTGGCTGTCGAAAATATCTAGCTGGTCCCAGGTTACTAATGGCGCACCACCCACAAATGCGCCATTCGTAACCCTGGTTACTAATGGCGCACCAGCTGGCGGTGCGCCATTAGTAGTTTTGCAAAAAAAATGATAGTAGTGGCGCACGGGGTGACTGGTGCGCCATTACTAGTTAAAACTAGTAATGGCGCACTGTGCCCTGGTGCGCCATTAGTATTTTTGTAAAAAAAAATTGTTAGTAGTGGCACACCATGGTTGTGGTGCGCCATTAGTGTGACCAACACACGGTGCGCCACTGCTATATAGTAGTGGCGCACCGCATGTTTGGTGCGCCATTAGTGTCCATATTATCTATAGCCCTTTTCCTAGTAGTGGCTTTTGCAAGATCATATTCCATGAATATAATAGTATCATCCGCGTATTGTAGACCGGAGACACCCCCCTCTACAAGGTGGGGCACGAGTCTTCCTACTTGTCCACTCTCTTTGGCCCGACCAATAAGTACTGCCAACATATCCGCTACAATATTAAACAACACAGGAGACATGGAGTCTCCCTGTCGTAACGCCTTACGTGTCTGGAAATAATGTCATGTATCATCAATGACTTTCATTTCGACACTACCTTTCTGTATGAATGAATCCACCTGGGATCTCCAAGATTCATTGAACCCCTTCATACGTAAGGCTTGCTGTAAGAAGGGCCATTTGACCTTATCATACGCTTTTTCAAAATCTACTTTGAAGATAACACCATCTAGTGTCTTCTTATGGATTTCGTGCAGCGTTTCATGTAGGACCACAACCCCTTCAAGGATGTGTCGTCCTCACATGAAAGCAGTTTGAGTTGGTTGCACAACCGAATGGACTATCCGTGTCAACCTATTCGTACCAACCTTTGTAAAAAATCTTAAAGCTTACATTGAAAAGACAGATCGGTCTGAATTTCTTAATGCGAATAGCCTCATGAAGGAAATATGCCCTAGAGGCAATAATAAAGTTATTATTTATTTCCTTATATCATGATAAATGTTTATTATTCATGCTAGAATTGTATTAACCGGAAACATGATACATGGGTGAATACATAGACAAACAGAGCGTCACTAGTATGCCTCTACTTGACTAGCTCGTTAATCGAAGATGGTTGTGTTTCCTAACCATAGACATGAGTTGTCATTTGATTAACGGGATCACATCATTAGGAGAATGATGTGATTGACTTGACCCAT
The DNA here is from genome assembly GCF_018294505.1 of Triticum aestivum. Classification (NCBI taxonomy): domain Eukaryota; kingdom Viridiplantae; phylum Streptophyta; class Magnoliopsida; order Poales; family Poaceae; genus Triticum; species Triticum aestivum. The sequence goes on along the minus strand of NC_057811.1, from coordinate 451,405,027 downwards.
TCCGTTAGCTTAGCACTCGATCGTTTAGTATGCTGCTATTGCTTTCTTCATGACTTACACATGTTCCTATGACTATGAGATTATGCAATTCCCGTTTACCGGAGGAACACTTTGTGTGCTACCAAACGTCACAACGTAACTGGGTGATTATAAAGGTGCTCTACAGGTGTCTCCAAAGGTACTTGTTGGGTTGGCGTATTTCGAGATTAGGATTTGTCACTCCGATTGTCGGAGAGGTATCTCTGAGCCCACTCGGTAATGCACATCACTATAAGCCTTGCAAGCATTGCAACTAATGAGTTAGTTGCGGGATGATGTATTACGGAACGAGTAAAGAGACTTGCCGGTAACGAGATTGAACTAGGTATTAAGATACCGACGATTGAATCTCGGGCAAGTAACATACCGATGACAAAGGGAACAACGTATGTTGTTATGCGGTCTGACCGGTAAAGACCTTCGTAGAATATGTGGGAGCCAATATGAGCATCCAGGTTCCGCTATTGGTTATTGACCGGAGACGTGTCTCGGTCATGTCTACATAGTTCTCGAACCCGTAGGGTCCGCACGCTTAACATTTCGATGATAGTTATATTATGAGTTTATATGTTTTGATGGACCGAAGGTTGTTCGGAGTCCCGGATGTGATCACGGACATGACGAGGAGTCCCGAAATGGTCGATACATGAAGATTGATATATTGGAAGCCTATATTTGGATATCAGAAGTGTTTCGGGTGAAATCGGGATTTTACCAGAGTACCGAGGGGTTACCGGAACCCCCCGGGGTTTAATGGGCCATAGTGGGCCTTTGTGGAGAAGAGGAGAGGCGGCCAGGGCAGGGCCGCGCGCCCCTCCCCCCTAGTCCGAATAGGACAAGGAGAGGGGGGCGGCGCCCCCCTTTCCTTCCTCTCTCCCTCCTCTTTCCCCCTCCACTCCTAATCCAACTAGGAAAATGGAGGGAGTCCTACTCCCGGTGGGAGTAGGACTCCACCTGGCGCGCCCCTCCTGGCCGGCCGCACCTCCCCCCTTACTCCTTTATATACGGGGGCAGGGGGCACCCTAGAGAGACAACAATTGATCGTTTGATCTTTTAGCCGTGTGCGGTGCCCCCTCCACCATAGTCCACCTCGGTAATATTGTAGCGGTGCTTAGGCGAAGCCCTGCGTCGGTACAACATCATCATCGTCACCATGCCGTCATGCTGACGAAACTCTCCCTCAACACTCGGCTGGATCGGAGTTCGAGGGATGTCATCGGGCTGAACGTGTGCTGAACTCGGAGGTGCCGTGCGTTCGGTACTTGATCGGTCGGATCGTGAAGACGTACGACTACATCAACCGCATTGTGCTAACGCTTCCGCTTTCGGTCTATGAGGGTACGTAGACAACACTCTCCCCTCTCGTTGCTATGCATCCCCATGATCTTGCGTGTGCGTAGGAATTTTTTTGAAATTACTACCTTACCCAACAGTGGCATCCGAGCCAGGTTTTATGCGTAGATGTCATATGCGCGAGTAGAACACAAGTGAGTTGTGGGCGACATAAGTCATACTGCTTACCAGCATGTCATACTTTGGTTCGGCGGTATTGTTGGATGAAGCGGCCCGGACCGACATTACGCGTACGCTTACGCGAGACTGGTTCTACCGACGTGCTTTGCACACAGGTGGCTGGCCGGTGTCAGTTTCTCCAACTTTAGTTGAACCGAGTGTGGCTATGCCCGGTCCTTGCGAAGGTTAAAACAACACCAACTTGACAAACTATCGTTGTGGTTTTGATGCGTAGGTAAGAACGGTTCTTACTAAGCCCGTAGCAGCCACGTAAAATTTGTAACAACAAAGTAGATGACGTCTAACTTGTTTTTGCAGGGCATGTTGTGATGTGATATGGTCAAGGCGTGATGAGATATAAATTGTTGTATGAGATGATCATGTTTTGTTAAAGTTATCGGCAACTAGCAAAAGCCTTATGGTTGTCTCTTTATTGCATAAGATGCAAGCGCCAAATAATTGCTTTACTTTATCGCTATGCGATAGCAATAGTTGCAAAAGCAATAGTTGGCGAGACGACCATGTGACGACACATTGATATAGATCAAGATGATGGAGATCATGGTGTCATGCCGGTGACGATGGAGATCATGACGATGCTTTGGAGATGGAGATCAAAGGCACAAGATGATGATGGCCATATCATGTCACATATTTTGATTGCATGTGATGTTTATCTTTTATACATCTTATTTTGCTTAGTTTGACGGTAGCATTATAAGATGATCTCTCAGTAAATTATCAAGGTATAAGTGTTCTCCCTGAGTATGCACCGTTGCGAAAGTTCTTCGTGTTGAGACACCACGTGATGATCGGGTGTGATAGGCTCTACGTTCAAATACAACGGGTGCAAAACAGTTGCACACGTGGAATACTCAGGTTAAACTTGACGAGCCTAGCATATAACAGATATGGCCTCAGAACACGGAGACCGAAAGGTCGAGCGTGAATCATATAGTAGATATGATCAACATAATGATGTTCACCATTGAAAACTACTCCATCTCGCGTGATGATCGGACATGGTTTAGTTGATTTGGATCACGTGATCACTTAGATGATTAGAGGGATGTCTATCTAAGTGGGAGTTCTTAAGTAATATGATTAAGTGAACTTTAATTTATCATGAACTTAGTCCTGATAGTATTTTGCAAATAATGTTGTAGATCAATAGCTCGCGTTGTTGCTTCCCTATGTTTTATATATGTTCCTAGAGAAAGCAAAGTTGAAAGATGATAGTAGCAATGATGCAGACTAGGTCCGTAATCTGACGTTTATCCTCATTTCTGCACAGAAGAATTATGTCCTTGATGCACCGCTAGGTGACAAACCTATTGCAGGAACAGATGCAGATGTTATGAACGTTTGGCTAGCTCAATATGATGACTACTTGATAGTTTAGTGCACCATGCTTAACGGCTTAGAATCGGGACTTCAAAGACGTTTTGAACCTCATGGACCATATGAGATGTTCTAGGAGTTGAAGTTAATATTTCAAGCAAATACCCGAGTTGAGAGATATGAAGTCTCCAACAAGTTCTACAGCTAAAAGATGGAGGAGAATAGCTCAAGCAGTGAGCATGTGCTTAGATTGTCTGGATACTACAATCACTTGAGTCAAGTAGGAGTTAATCTTCCAGATAAAATAGTGATTGACAGAATTCTCTAGTCACCATCACCAAGTTAGTAGAACTTCGTGATGAACTATAGTATGCAAGGGATGACGAAAGTAATTCCCGAGCTCTTCGCGATACTGAAATCGACGAAGGTAGAAATCAAGAAAGAGCATCAAGTGTTGATGGTTGACAAGATCACTAGTTTCAAGAAAAAGGGCAAAGGGAAGATGGGGAACTTCAAGAAGAACGGCAAGCAAGTTGCTGCTCAAGTGAAGAAGCCCAAGTCTGGACCTAAGCCTGAGACTAAGTGCTTCTACTGCAAAGGGACTGGTCACTGGAAGCGGAACTGCCCCAAGTATTTGGCGGATAAGAAGGATGGCAAAGTGAACAAATGTATATTTGATATACATGTTATTGATGTGTACTTTACTAGTGTTTATAGCAACCCCTCAGTATTTGATACTAGTTCAGTTGCTAAGATTAGTAACTCGAAACGGGAGTTGCAGAATAAACAGAGACTAGTTAAGGGTGAAGTGATGATGTGTGTTGGAAGTAGTTCCAAGATTGATATGATCATCATCGCACACTCCCTATACTTTTGGGATTAGTGTTGAACCTAAATAAGTGTTATTTGGTGTTTGCGTTGAGCACAAATATGATTTGATCATGTTTATTGCAATACGGTTATTCATTTAAGTTAGAGAACAATTGTTGTTCTGTTTACATGAATAGAACCTTCTATGGTCATACACACCAATGAAAATGGTTTGTTGGATCTCGATCGTAGTGATACACATATTCAAAATATTGAAGCCAAAAAGATGCAAAGTTAATAATGATAGTGCAACTTATTTGTGGCACTGCCGTTTAGGTCATATTGGTGTAAAACGCATGAAGAAACTCAATGCTGATGGGCTTTTGGAATCACTTGATTATGAATCACTTGATGCTTGCGAACCATGCCTCTTGGGCAAGATGACTAAAACGCCGTTCTCCGGAACAACGGAGCAAGCAACATATTTGTTGGAAATCATACATACTGATGTATGTGGTCTGATAAGTGTTGAGGCTCGCGGCGGGTATCGTTATTTTCTGACCTTCACAGATGATTTGAGCAGATATGGGTATATCTACTTGATGAAACATAAGTTTGAAACATTTGAAAAGTTCAAAGAATTTCATAGTGAAGTGGAAAATCATCGTGACAAGAAAATAAGGTTTCTACGATCTGATTGCGGAGACAAATATTTGAGTTACGAGTTTGATCTTCAATTAAAACAATGTGGAATATTTTCACAAATTCGTGCCACCTGGAACACCACAGCATAATGGTGTGTCCGAACGTCATAACCATACTTTATTGGATATAGTGCAATCTATGATGTTTCTTACCGATTTACCACCATAGTTTTGGGGTTATGCATTAGAGACAGTTGCATTCACGTTAAAAAAGGGGCACCATCTAAATTCGTTTGAGACAACACCGTATGAACTGTGGTTTGGCAAGAAACCAAAGTTGTCGTTTCTTAAAGTTTGGGATTGCGGTGCTTATAAGAAAAGGTTTCATCCTGATAAGCTCAAACCCAAATCGGAGAAATGTGTCTTCATAGGATACCCAAACGAGACAGTTGGGTACACCTTCTATCACAGATCCGAAGGCAAGATATTCATTGCTAAATTTGGATCCTTTCTAGAGAAGGAGTTTCTCTCGAAAGAAGTGAGTGGGAGGAAAGTAGAACTTGATGAGGTAACTGTACCTGCTACCTTATTGGAAAGTAGTTTATCACAGAAATCTGTTCCTGTGACTCCTACACCAATTAGTGAGGAAGCTAATGATGATGATCATGTAAACTTCAGATCAAGTTACTACCGAACCTCGTAGGTAAACCAGAGTAAGATCCGCACCAGAGTGGTACGGTAAGCCTATTCTGGAGGTCATGTTACTTGACCATGACGAACCTACGAACTATGAGGAAGCGATGGTAAGCCCAGATTCCGCAAAATGGCTTGAGGCCATGAAATCTGAGATGGGATCCATGTATGAGAACAAAGTGTGGACTTTGGTTGACTTGCCCGATGATCGGCAAGCCATTGAGAATAAATGGATCTTCAAGAGGAAGACGGACGCTGATAGTAGTGTTACTATCTACAAAGCTAGAATTGTCACAAAAGGTTTTCGACAAGTTCAAGGTGTTGACTACGATGAGAGTTTCTCACTCGTATCTATGCTTAAGTTTGTCCGAATCATGTTGGCAATTGCCGCATTTTATGAAATCTGGCAAATGGATAAACAAAACTACATTCCTTAATGGATTTATTAAATAAGAGTTGTATATGATGCAACCAGAATGTTTTGTCAATCCTAAAGGTGCTAACAAAATATGCAAGCTCCAGCGATCCATCTATGGACTGGTGCAAGCATCTCGGAGTTGGAATATACGCTTTGATGAGTTGATCAAAGCATATAGTTTTATACAGACTTGCGGTGAAGCCTCTATTTACAAGAAAGTGAGTGGGAGCACTACAGCATTTCTGATAAGTATATGTGAATGGCATATTGTTGATCAGAAATAATTTAGAATTATTCTGCAAAGCATAAAGGAGTATTTGAAAGGAGTTTTTTTTCAAAGAAAGACCTCGGTGAAGCTGCTTACATATTGAGCATCAAGATCTATAGAGATAGATCAATATTCTTGATAAGTTTTTTCAATGAGTACATACCTTGACAAGATTTTGAAGTAGTTCAAAATGGAACAGACAAAGAAAGAGTTCTTGCATGTGTTACAAGGTGTAAAATTGAGTAAGACTCAAAGCCCGACCACGGCAGAAGATAGAAAGAAAATGAAAGTCATTCCCTATGCCTCAGCCATAGGTTCTATAAAGTATGCCATGCTGTGTACCAGATCTATTGTATACCCTACACTAAGTTTGGCAAGGGAGTACAATAGTGATCTAGGAGTAGATCACTGAACAGTGGTCAAAATTATCCTTAGTGGAATAAGGATATGTTTCTCGATTATGGAGGTGACAAAAGGTTCGTCGTAAAGGGTTACGTCGATGCAAGTTTTGACACTGATCCAGATGACTTTAAGTCTCAATCTGGATACATATTGAAAGTGGGAGAAATTAGCTAGAATAGCTCCGTGCAGAGCATTATTGACATAGAAATTTGCAAAATACATACGGATCTGAATGTGGCAGACCCGTTGACTAAACTTCTCTCACAAGCAAAACATGATCACACCTTAGTACTCTTTGGGTGTTAATCACATAGCGATGTGAAATAGATTATTGACTCTAGTAAACCCTTTGGGTGTTAATCACATGACGATGTGAACTATGGGTGTTAATCACATGGTGATGTGAACTATTGGTGTTAAATCACATGGCGATGTGAACTAGATTATTGACTCTAGTGCAAGTGGGAGACTGAAGGAAATATGCCCTAGAGGCAATAATAAAGTTATTATTTATTTCCTTATATCATGATAAACGTTTGTTATTCATGCTAGAATGTATTAACCGGAAACATGATACATGTGTGAATACATAGACAAACAGAGTGTCACTCGTATGCCTCTACTTGACTAGCTCGTTAATCGAAGATGGTTATGTTTCCTAACCATAGACATGAGTTGTCATTTGATTAACGGGATCACATCATTAGGAGAATGATGTGATTGACTTGACCAATTCCGTTAGCTTAGCACTCGATCGTTTAGTATGCTGCTATTGCTTGTTTCTTCATGACTTATACATGTTCCTATGACTATGAGATTATGCAACTCCCGTTTACCGGAGGAACAGTTTGTGTGCTACCAAGCGTCACAACGTAACTGGGTGATTATAAAGGTGATCTACAGGTGTCTCCAAAGGTACTTGTTGGGTTGGCGTATTTCGAGATTAGGGGTCACTCCGATTGTCGGAGAGGTATCTCTGGGCCCACTCGGTAATGCACATCACTATAAGCCTTGCAAGCATTGCAACTAATGAGTTAGTTGCGGGATGATGTATTACGGAACGAGTAAAGAGACTTGCCGGTAACGAGATTGAACTAGGTATTAAGATACCGACGATCGAATCTCGGGCAAGTAACATACCGATGACAAAGGGAACAACGTATGTTGTTATGCGGTCCGACCGATAAAGATCTTCGTAGAATATGTGGGAGCCAATATGAGCATCCAGGTTCCGCTATTGGTTATTGACCGGAGACGTGTCTCGGTCATGTCTACATAGTTCTCGAACCCGTAGGGTCCGCACGCTTAACGTTTCGATGACAGTTATATTATGAGTTTATATGTTTTGATGTAGCGAAGGTTGTTCGGAGTCCCGGATGTGATCACGGACATGACGAGGAGTCTCGAAATGATCGAGACATGAAGATTGATATATTGGGAGCCTATATTTGGATATCGGAAGTGTTCCGGGTGAAATCGGGATTTTACCGGAGTACCGAGGTGTTACCGGAATCCCCCGGGGGCTTAATGGGCCATAGTGGGCCTTTGTGGAGAAGAGGAGAGGCGGCCAGGGCAGGGCCGCGTGCCCCTCCCCCCTAGTCCGAATAGGACAAGGAGAGGGGGCGGCGCCCCCCCTTTCCTTCCTCTCTCCCTCCTCTTTCCCCCTCCACTCCTAATCCAACTAGGAAAAGGGAGGGAGTCCTACTCCCGGTGGGAGTAGGACTCCACCTGGCGCGCCCCTCCTGGCCGGCTGCACCTCCCCCCTTGGTCCTTTATATACGGGGGCAGGGGGCACCCTAGAGACACAGCAATTGATCGTTTGATCTTTTAGCCGTGTGCGGTGCCCCCTCCACCATAGTCCACATCGATAATACTATAGTGGTGCTTAGGCGAAGCCCTGCGTCGGTAGAACATCATCATTGTCACCACGCCGTCGTGCTGACGAAACTCTCCCTCAACACTCGGCTGGACCGGAGTTCGAGGGATGTCATCGGGCTGAATGTGTGCTGAACTCGGAGGTGCCGTGCGTTCGGTACTTGATCGGTCGGATCGTGAAGACGTACGACTACATCAACCGCATTGTGCTAACGCTTCCGCTTTCGGTCTACGAGGGTACGTAAACAACACTCTGCCCTCTCGTTGCTATGCATCACCATGATCTTGCGTGTGCGTAGGAATTTTTTTGAAATTACAACGTTCCCCAACACCTCAACCTTCTTTGGCAACAACATTATTGTTCCAAAATTAAGGTGAAACTAGAAGAACGCCCGTGCGTTGCAACAGGGCCACATTAACTTTAAGAGTTCAATATTAATCTGTTAATATTACATTTAATATTCTCATACATATCAAGTGACATGGGCGACATTTTTTATCATCAAATCCTCACACACACACTCTCTCCCTCCCTCTTCCTCACTCTCTCTCCCCATCTTCCTCTCTCTTTCTAACACACACACACATATATCCATCTTATTGGGTACGGGACCATAATCCATCTATTTCACACACACACGCTAGTGCATAACAATATGGATTATGTGTATTATATTTGCCACCACAACTGAGGGAATTAATTTCATGTAAATTGGCCAGCCACAGCTCCATGACAAACAATACATCTAAATTCTCAGCGTTATTTTCTTGTAATATGCATTATCTTTATACTATTTCTTGTCCGCGATCAAACTATTACTTGAACTTGCTACCACCAAATGGTATCTAAATTCTCTCTCTCTCTCTCTCTCTCTCTCTCTCTCTCTTAGACACACACACACACTCTTTGATATTATAGGACCAAAAACATTTACCAATTACCATACTGTAGAACACCACACTCCTCACTGCATCGATGGGCGTTGGGTGGTGTCTCTCCTCTACCTGGTCACCTGGCATCCTCTAATTCCACGCCACCATCTCGATTATCTCCCTCGGCACCGAATTGTAAACACCCGCCCTCCTTCTCCTCCTTCCCCGTGCTCCACAACACCTGAGCTGACCGCGAATCAAATCCGGACTGCTGGTACGGGCGCCCATGAGCTAATACAACGATTCTCAATCAGACATGACAAGAATGTAAAAAAGAGCACATACCTTGATGCGAAAACTGGTACCGCCTACCAAGTGAAGACCAGCAGGTGTGCTGCTCCGCCGTGGACCTGTGCTGGCTTGAGTCCATGTCCGCCGTTGGCCGCTGCTCGCATTCGTCCCACCCATCGCCCAACCCGGCATTAGGAGCAAACTCAATAGCCTTGCCCAGCTTCATGGCTCCACTCCACGAGATCGAATCAAGCATCATAGAGTTCAGGGAGGAGTAGCATTTCCACCGTCAGCTCCTCGTTGATGTATCAGCGTAGAGTGCGGGGAGGACATGGAACGTAAATACTTGGGGTTTAGTGCTGGTGGCGGGAACGACCAACACGGCCTCCTTGCGCTGCTCCTTGCTGCCTGCCCTGCTCTGGGGATCCTAGCGCCCTGCCCTAGGGTTCCGCGCTGGTGGCGGCGGCGGCGTGGTAGTACGGTGAACTGGAGTTTCACCTGCGTCGGATGTGACGGCACAGACAGAGTACCGAGGAGCCGCCGGCGTCGGCCAGGGCCTGGGGCACAGAGGAGTCCTCCTGGTCAAGGAGATCGGAGAGAAGAAGAGGATGGCGGCGCGAGGACACATGAGGGCAGGCGTCGAGAGGATCGGCCGTCCAGGCTCGTGAGGAGGGCAGTGATGGGAGGATCGCGTTAATGGTACTGTGTACAAAAATCCCATCAAAGCAAGTAACATATACCAGCAATGCTTGATTGATTCTGATTTATTTTTTATAGGCATTTTCGGATTCGTAGGGCATGTGCCCATGATCCTCGCACGCCGTACCTTTTTTTTGACGTGTATGATTCATGATAAGAAATGAAAATCACATCAATGTAAGGAAGTATCCCATCAATGCTTGATTGATTGTGATTAAACTTTTTTATATGGTAACTAATCCGATGGGTTTATGCGTGGGCGGTGAAGCGAAAAGGCAGGTGGGAGGGGAGACGAAAAATAACCGGTCAGAAAAAAATGAATTGATTGTTGCCTTGTACGTTTGGTTTTGGTATTTGAAGATTGATTACCATCCGTTAGTTGTGTTACCAAAGAAGAAATCAATCACCATATGTGAATTCATTGTGTTACCAAATAAACGTTGGGTTTGTCCGGCCAGTGGGAGGGGGCGAATAAAAAACCGACGAAAAAAACCAACAAAATTGGGAGGTGGGAGGGAGAATGAAAAAAACCAGGGGAGGTGGGACGAAAATTAACCGCGGAGACTGCCAACTGCTCCATTAGGAGTAGAGATAGGTTTAAGTGACCATCGAACAAATCATGGAACATAGGCATAAGATCTCCCTTTATGATATGCCAGCATTTCTGATGAAATTCCGCCGGGAACCCATCCGGGCTTTATTATGCTTCATTTGCGTTATTGCATCAAACATCTCTTTCTCAGTGAACGGAGCAGACAACACCTCATTCTCTTCTAGGTTAAGTTGAGGTATGTCCCCGATCGCACTCTCATGTAGATCTATGAGACTTTCTTCGGGTGCTCCAAAAAGCTTCTTATAATAATCGGAGATGTACAACTTTAGGTTCTCATGTCCTACAATTGTACCCTCATCTTGTTCGAGCTGAATTATCTTCTTCTTTCTATGCTTCCCATTAGCTATCATGTGGAAGAACTGTGTATTATCATATCCTTGGACGATCTTAGAAACCTTTGCTCTAAGGGCCCATTTCATCTCCTCCTCTCTCATAAGAGCTTGTAACTTCTTCTCGGCTTCATTCATAATATCTCGCTCAGATATATTAAGAAGGGTGGATTCCGCTTGGGCACTGCTCTGCGCTGGCGCGCCGGCCGAAAATTTCGGCCGGTCCCCCATGGGCCACACGATATAGCTTTTATAAACCGTACGATTCAGCCTTACAAAAAACGCTAAAGAAAAAAAAGCAGAGGATAAAAAGAGAAAAAAAGGGGAAAGAGACCAGCGCCCCGCTGGTCCTCAGCCGCCGATGATCTGCGCTCGCCGAACCATGCCCGTTTGCCACGCCGCACACGCTCACCGCCGATGCTCGCCGTCGTCGCTCTCAACAAAAAGGTCGTTGACCATAGCGGCCTTTTCTCTTGCCTCCGTGTTGCATCCATGGTAGCTCCTCGGCGTCGACTGCAACACCGTCCCTCGCCGGTGCTGCCCACCGCCGGCGTGGTTACCGCCCCCCACGTCCGTCACCGCAGCTCGCCACCACTTGCCGCAACTAAGAAAATGAAAAAAGTTAGTTGAAGCAAAATTTTAGCCGGTTCCAGCCAAAAAAATTGTAGGTTCCAGCAAAACCATGGACCTTCGTCGCCGGAACGTAGCAAAAAATTTGGCCGGTCATAGCAAAAATAAAAGACGGTTCCAACAACTCACCATGGTTGCAGCTCCCCTCGCAGGCATGGTCGCCATCACCAGCATGATGACCCACCAGGTTTGAAGCTTGCCGTTGTGTCGCTTGCAGCTCGCTGGACACCGGTTGTAGCACTGCCTCGTGCCAGTTGCAGCCTTGCCGGTGGTGGGCGTCTCCGGTTGTAGCTCTAGTGTACCATGGCTTGCAGCTCTGGCACGCATGGTTGAAGCTTCTGTGCTACATGGTTGTAGCAAAAAAACTTCATCAATCCCCTTCCTCCAGCAAAAAGCTACTACCGACGAAAAAAATTGCTACAACCTATGAATCAAAAAGTTGCTACTGTCGAAAGTGGGATTGTTGCGACCGGCGAAATCAAAAGTTGGAACCAGCGACATGAAAAGCTACTACCGACGGGAAAAAAGTTGGAACCAACGAATCAAAGATTGGTGCTCGTTGATGAAAATTGCTACAACCGGCAAAATAAAAAGCTGGAACCGATAAATCAAAAAGTTGCAACTGGCTAAAAATAAAATACAAAGCCATAGCCGCACGGCGTCTTGCGAAAAAATGGTGCCGCCGGTGTGCGAGCGCCGTCGCCTCAAGCTCACAGGGGAGCGCAGAGCAGCTCGTCGTCGCCTCAATGCGTGCTTTGCGGGGGGTGGTGGTGAGGACGCATGTCGGCAGGGAGGTACAGAGGGGACGGAGGGGACGAAGGTGCTTGAAGGCCAAATCCATGGCGGTGTGGAGTTCATAGCGAGGGGAGAGGAAAGAAGACCGACCGGAGGAGAACGAAGAAGAGATAGGAAAGAAAACGAGTGGAGGAGGAGAGGATAAGGTCAGGTGAGAGATAAGGTGGTCACGTGAAAAAAAGCGGTGCGTGGGCCCTCTCATTCCGTAGGATCTACGCGTAGCGCGCGTCCGGCCAAACGTTCGGCCGGCGTGCCGATTGGAAACGGTTACCATTCCGCTTTCACATCAAGTTCATTAATAATTTGTGTCAGTCTCTCATTTACAACTTTATAAATACCACTTTGGTTTTTGGCCCATCCCCTCAAGAATAGCCGCAAATATCTAATTTTGTTTTGCCATCTCTCCACATGAGAAGTCCCACCAGAGTCCCTAGCCCATTCTGTCGCAATGAGATCCATGAAGCCCTCCCTCTCGAACCATCCTAGTTCGAAAGAAAAAGTATTTTTGTTCCTCACATGGGTCGATTCCCTGGAATCAACCAGCTGTGGGGCATGGTCAGAAATGGCCCTCTGTACTACAAGAGATCGGGCCTACTATGACGAGAGAAAAAATGTCATCGAATGGCTAATAACGTCACAAATTACCCCTAAGTGACGTTTTATGGGCGTCACAAGGATCGTCACGGAATCCCCGTCACAGATTACTCCTAGTGACGGCGCGCGCAAAGTAACGTCACTGGATATAGGACCTTCAGTGACGTTCTCTAGAACATCATCAAGTTGTTACTTTTGTAACAGTCGATTAATGTCACACGCTACGAGAAAAATTGCCATATTGCACCATATTCAGTGATGTAGCAACGTCACTAAATTCATGCCACGTCAACACCCAAGCAGACTATCCCACTGCTAGCATCATTAGTTTCATTATTGGTTAAGATGACACCACATATATTTGATTTATTTTGAATTTAAATTATGACAAATGATCAAATCCACCATAATCCAAATGCATATGACAATAAGTATTTAATTCATATGAGATTATATAAATATAAGTTAAGATCCAAATCACATCATAAATTTATGATATTATATATTTAATCGTCTCAGCCAATTCGTCCTCTTGTGTTTCGTAGTAAAAATTAACACTGACTCACGAGTTTGACAGAAGAATAGACAAGTTGAAAAGCAATATTTAGATAAGTAAAGACCACATGTGTTATCCTAATGATTGCAATGTATGATTCAACAACTATCTTTCCATCGCAAAAGGATGGCCTTCATCCACCATTAAGTTAGGATTAGGACTGCTAAGTTGCTTGCTGAGTTGCTTGAGCCCTTAAGAGAAAACCAATCGGGTTATCCGTCTCTTGTTGCTTCTTTTGCCAGGCTTCATTCTTCTCTTGCTCGATCTTCTTCACACCTTCCAATTCTTCGTGTTGCTTCCTCTGCACCTCTTCAAATGCTCTCGCTTGTGCTTCAAGTCTCACCACTAACTCCTCTCAGTGCCTATAAATTGACAAAACATAACAACATTGCATCTTGATGAGATGAAAACAGACAAGATAAAAAGGTGAGAGTACCACTAAGAAGCTTACAATCTATCAAAATGTGAATGTAAAATAGAGAGGTACATTATTAAATGTGAAGGCAAACATATGGATGGGCAAATGAAACAGTAAGTTGAAGAATAACTTTTAATGGTAAAAAACATCCATGACTAAGAGATAAATTTCATTTATCATTCTGAAAAGGAGCAAGCGTCACCGATAAGATATCAAATTAGTAACCTAGGCAAGAAGCAACTATGCTTGGACAACAACTTTTTAGATCAAACTCAACCAACCTATATCATTCTACTAAAAAGCAAGCATATAAACCAATCAACAAATCATACTAGATTTCAGGATTAGAAACCATGCATTACAATCTTATTCTCATGCCTTTGTGTTGTAGCAGCAAAAACCATGTATTTCTCATTACAAGAATTTATTATTTTTATGTTACTTTGGATTATTGGATTTATATAAACAGCGAAGCACTCCTTAGTTTGTTACAAGAACTGAAGACAAATGTCTTATTCACAAGTATTTGTGTATGCATTTTCTTACTATCATGAGGGCACTGTGCACGGGCAAAAAAGCATGAAAAAAGAAACAACAAGAACACAACAAGAAACAAGACAAGTACCTGTCATTTGCATCTCTCGCCTCTCTATCCTTTTGCTCAATTCTTTCACTCACATACTTGCTGATGAATTAGAGTTCCCAAATCTCCCGGATCTTGATGCATAACTCATGCTGGAAAGGTAGGTGTTGTGGGTGTTTTTAGAACTTCAGCCACAATCATTGAATCAAACACTGGTTGCTCACTTCTGATTGTGTTTCCCTTTTCTTTTCCATTGCATTCTATTGTATAAAGGAAAACATTGATGCTCAAGTAAGGCAAAGTTCATATGATGGATACACTCGACCAATATGAGAATCATTTCAAGTCAGAAACAATAAAGGAACAAATCTTACATAAGCTAGATGTGTCGGCTCGCTCATGCTGTTAGTATGGGTCTCTTTAAAAAACTCAATGGGACTTGGCTCCTGATTATTGTACTTGTCTTTTTCCTATATATGAAAACCTAACATTACCACTCCATATATAATGACAAGATGCGATAGACATAGGACTAGAAGTAAGGTATTTGGAATTCTTACAATTTTGCTGAAAATGGAAGCATAAGACCTAATTAAAGCTAGTAAATGCACACGATGTACACATTATTCAGGATGTAAGTCCACACGATATATTACCATTGCTTTGGACATAGCAAGAGTGGCTTCCTCTTCATCTTTCAAAGCCCCTTCCTGGAGCTTACATGAATATAATCAAGTTGATAAGTTAGGATGCAAGCACGGGATGCACTAATGTCGTGTATAACTAATTGTTAAAGTGAAATTAATGGAAAGCATTTACTCTTGCTTGCACTATGAGTAAGCATATGGATGGAGGAGTACTTGTAACGTAACTGATTGATTTAGCTGTTACAAGTTGGCTTCGCATTGGTGGTAGACAAAAAGAAACTAGATTGTGTAAAACAGTCATAACTCATAAGCAGGCTGCAGTGCCAACAAGAAGTTCATGTCAGAATGTATAAATAGAAAATGAAGATCTCACGCATTGGGATCTAACAAGCAAAGAAATCAACATGCATGATGCAGCTGGGTCACAGTCAGGGAGAAGCAGCCAGCAAGCCAAGAAAAACAAGACCAGAATGTTCAAAATAAAAAACAGCAAAAATATATGATTACCGGAGCTACTGGCATAGTTTAGAAACCAGAAAGTTTACTACTATTTCAGAATTAAGGCTCGATAGATGGTGTTGTATGTTTGCAAAGTAGGAGCAGGTTGATTTTACCCAGCTTAGTATGTCAGAATATAGTAAAAAAAAACTAAAGTTTACCATGTATCTGCTTTTATCAAGTTCTGGGCGTACTGAAAATGCTTGTGGGCTTCAGACGCTTAACATCATGGGTAGCTAAATTAGGAGAGGCATGTCAAAGATTAAGTTTAGTTCTCTTTTGACTAGTACTGGAGACAAAAGTACACTGATACAGAGCTATACATCTCCTTAAGGAGTCAAAATCAAGTGCAGTCTCAGTCCTTATAGCACGGCTCTTGATGCCACTGAAGGGGAACGCGACAGAAAACAAAAAAAATTCGACCTACGCACCAGCCCAGGACCACTATGGAGACTGCATACATGGTTTGATCTTTTTCGTTACCGACTCGTAGCGCAGCGGGAAGTAGAGTCGATGACGATCGGCGGTGCAGATCCCCGCAGCTAGGATTTACAACCTCCCAACCGCGAGGATGTATACCCTCATCTGCTCCTCAGACAGCCCTCCGGGAGGCGGTCGAACAGCCCCCGGACGGTGTCGCGGACAGCCCTTTGGGAGGACCTTCGAAACTCGAACGGTCACTCGGACAGCCCTTCGGGAGGACCTTCGAAACTCGGACGGTCACACGGACAGCCCTTCGGGAGGCACTCACGAACTAAGACCGAAACTACGATCTCTCTACAGAGTTGCACACATACGGTGTCATCTATCCGGCAGGGCTTCGCCGTCCAGAACTAGTTCCTGCCGGAACCCAGACAGCCTTACGGCTCTACGAAACTCTTTTCGTGGGAGGGAGAGAAGAAGCCAGATAATGCATGGCATGTGTATGAGAGCAAGGGATGAGTGTGGAGGGCTGCCCCTCCACCTCTATTTATAGGAAATCCCAAGGGGGTAGGGTAGTTTCACAAAAAACCCAAAATGCACATGAATGAAGTCCTTCCACAAGGACCTAGGAGTGAAACCAAGGAACAAGAGGGTCCCCAAGGGGGGATACCCCATGTGGCCGGCCACACCCCCATGAGGGGCCCAAAAAATGGCTCCTATCCATCCATGTCATCCCCAAGATCTTTTGGAGCAAAGCCCCAAAAGGTGGCTTTCCATAAAGTAACCATAAAGCTGATTTTCACTATTCACGACGACATTTTTCAGCGTCTGATCGAACTGAAAATATTTATGTGGGCTAAGAACATTTCCAGTACCCACTAAAATGATTTTCAACGCGTTCCGAAACAATTCCGGTTTTAGTGATTTTCATCTGCGAAACGCATCTGAAGTGGCTCCGGCAGCTCCGGAACATTTCCGGTTTTTATCTCAGAAAATTCCAAAAAGCTTCCAGAATGATTCTGGCATCCTCCAAGAATTATCAGGCATGTGCCGAAACCAATTTGACTTAATGGTGTATCCCGAAACAACTTTTCGGTATCATCGAAACTTATCCGATGACCTCTCTCTGCGGTACGATTCCGCTGTCCGAAACTTTTCGGTGTCCGAAACTTTTTCGGTGATTTTCTCTCAGACTCCCTGTCTAGTATTCAGCAGATAGATGACCCTTAAGCGTGTGACCCTATAGGTTCGGTGAAGTATAGACATGACCCGGAACCCCTTCCGATCAATGATCAACATCGGAGCCGTGGACACCCATATTGACCCCTATACCCACACGAATAAATATTCGAGTGAACCTCCAGTTGCCGTGTGCTATTCCTGTTGCTTCGCGATATGTTACAAATACCCGAGGTGAGACATGTTGGCATTCCCGTGGATCAACAACTTGTCCACTATGCTAGTTACCTCGTTACCGGTATTGTTCTCTTTTCTCGTTATCGTGTTCCGGCATCCCCGTGATCAAATCACAAAGTGTCTGGCCAGACGATGATGGATACCGTAACACCGAGAGGGCCCAGAGATATCTCTCCATCGTCGGAGGAGCAAATCCCAATCTTGAGCTATCAAGTTACTTGACACACTTTTCCATGAACCCGTAAGCCGCCGTAATAGCCACCCATTTACGGATGACGTTTAACAAACCCCAAAGTTCATGAAGCAAGCATGAAGAAACTCGATACTCTCATGGTCTAAGGAATCATGCAAACGTTAACCATCTCTGTGTTATGTACCAATAAACTTGTGACGAATGAATCTCATAGCATAACATCAATCCGGGTCGATTCAACACAAATGTTCTCTTAACATTGTGCCCTCAAAGTTGCTGGCATAGACATGCCCATGACCAGGAAAACAGAATCATCATGCAACACTTGAGCTAGTCTTAGAGGCCAGACTAGGAATACTTCTTACCGTTTATTATTCCACACGTGCATTTGAGTCTTCCTCCGAGCCTCGTGGATATTGCAGACTCGAGAATCATTGCAGTTATAGCATGGAACATAAACATAATTATGAACTCGGAGATAAATAATATCATTTATTATTGCCTCTAGGGCATATCTCCTACAGACTCCCACTTGCACTAGAGTCAATAATCTAGCTTATGCTAATGCACTTCACACCTGTGGCACACCGGTGTAAATATGCTTCGCTTGTGGTATAGCCTGATGTCCAACGGATCTGACGACTTCAGTTCCGTGTGTATCTTTGCATGTCCTCGCGTTTTCACGTTTTCACAAAATTCATATTTTGTGTGGACTTGGCTTTGTATGTATGTGAATCACAGGTCGAACCTGGATTCCTCAGACTGAGTTATGGAGCAACTACCTGCAGTAGTGTCCCATTGTCAAAAGCCATCTTGGAACTATACTAAGTTCATGAATGAACTATATGATTCAACATCTTCTTTGTCGCTTCTAAAGCGTCAACATACTTAGCCCTTGTTATAGAATTCGCCACAGTAACTAGTTTGAACAAATTCCAACTAACTGTGCCACCACATTGTGTGTTACACAAAACCCTTAATTTAAATCGAAAATCGCATGGAGAAAAGATGAAGACTCTATCGATGTAACATTTTACAACGAACTCTTCATGATCTCTGCTTGCGAGAAAACCATGTCATCAGTACTTACTCTAGTACTCTGTGACATCTTTCACTGTTGTCCCATGATCAGTAATTTGATCACTTTGGTATCCATACTCGCAACACCTTGGGAGTATCGGACATATCTGGTTGTTTTACATACCATGGAATACATGATTAATCCAAACACAAAAGTGTGTGGAATCTGCATCATGTATTTTACTCATCAGTGTTTTGGGACACCGAGTCTTGCAAAAACTCTTTCCATGTGACTTTGGCAAGAATCACTCCTTGGCGTTTTAAATGCTAAAAGGTTTTAGCATCTTGTCAATATGTATTCATTGCTTAGCCCCATTAGGTAAATCTATCTCCATAGATCATCATGCCTAATATTGAGGCTATTTAGCCTAAGCACTTCATCGAAAAACTATTTTCAAATGAAGTCCTAATTTGTGTCAAGAAATTTATTTCCAATTACCAATGTGCCAAGCACATAAGGTTTTTAGAAATATTATTACGCTCCCACTTACTTTCTTGAATTACAAGCATCTTCGTTACCCATTGATGAAGTCAAAACCCCTTTGACCATTTCATCAAAACACGAAGATTCCAACTCCATTTTGCTCTCTTCTGTCCATTGCTGGAACTCTGAAGTTTGCATACCTACTAGCATCCTCTGGATCGACAAATTACTTTGGACTGTATCATATACAAGTCCTAGCTTTCATTTCCATCAGATGGAAATCCTTTTATCATCCATGTTTCATATCTCATGATTGAAATATGTATTAATTGCTAGTTCAACCCGAACCGACTTTAAGCATCGCTACGATGAAAACAACCTCATCGTATTATTTCAACAAGTCGAGCTTTATGGATAAAACATTTTATCCGTATCAGTTTTAAGTTCCATAAATATTCGTTAGACTCTAAGTCTTCCGAAAGGTGTATCAAGGTTTTAATCTTGAATCACTTATATGGAAACTAACTCGGGTTGTATTGGCATTTAGCCAATTCCGGAGTCAGGGCCCATCAACGCTTCCTTGTGTATCGTAGGTATAATGTTGTCTAACAACAATATCTCGTTTGCGCACCTGAGAGGTTTGCACGAGCCTTGCCTACGTGGTTCAGCTGCAAGTTCGACCGAAGTTCATACATTTTATTGTAGAGACTTCTGTATCAGTCGCAGTAGGAAACTCTGGAATTTCTTCCAAGGTCTCTTTCCTTTGATCTGATGAAGATACTGTTTATCTCGTCGAGTTGCACTATTCTCCCACTCACCTTTTAGAAAGAACCATTCTCTTTAAAAGCACACCGTTTCGCGGCAAAACTATTTGCCTCGGTATAGTGAGGGAGGAATACCCAACATTTTGGTATAACCTACAAAGTAGCACTTGTCTGATTTGGAATAGGTTTGTAACCTTTTACACAAGCCCCATATTCCAAATGTTAAGAAAAGATATAACATGGTTGGGCGTACCATACCATGGCTTCATTTCAACAGACCCGATGTAGCTCTTTTCAGTGTAAAAGCCGCAGTCTCTAAAGCATCACTTTAAAAGGGATAATGGCAAATTTATTTATGTCATCTTTGACCTTACCATGTCATAAATGGTTTGATTACATCTCCACGGACTTTCCACTTGCAGTGGTGTTCCGGGAGGTGCAAGTTTATGAAACCCCTTTCACAACTCATCAGACATTCGCTAAACATGTAACTCAAATATTCCTTTGTGCAATCAAATTGCAGAAACATAATTTTCTTGTTACAATAACTTCTACTTCATTTTTGAGAACCTTTCGAATGATTTCAAAAGATCCAGACTTACGTCTCATCAAGTAAATATCCATATATCTACTTGAGTCATTTCTGAAGATAAATAAATCCA
This sequence comes from Triticum aestivum, assembly GCF_018294505.1. NCBI lineage: Eukaryota > Viridiplantae > Streptophyta > Magnoliopsida > Poales > Poaceae > Triticum > Triticum aestivum. The sequence continues at coordinate 451,384,537 of NC_057811.1, read as the reverse complement.
CCACTAACAACACTTATCGGACTACACACATCAAATGTATGATCACTAATAAGTTTGTTGTTCGTTCCTTATGGCCTGTGAACGGTATTTTAGTCACTTCACTTTTCGGAGGAAAGTTGCAAGTGTCAGATGATTCAAAATCAAAAAGACTTCAAAATCCATCATAATGGAATTTTCCATGCGGGTTTCTCCAATGTGACCAAATGTAGTGCCACACTTGTGTGGTATTCTTTTAGTCTTGCGACATTTAGCGTCAGTGTTATGGATGTATCATATTACCCTCAATATTCATAACATACGTCCCATCGATGATGGAAGTATGGCCCTTATGTTATTCATAATACTTAACAACAATTGTTGTTTTTATGAACAACTCTTTTGCAACAAACATTGTGCAATGGGCTAGAGTGTATGAAACTCTAAAATGAATTATGAAAGTAAACCCAGAGGTATTGTATTATTATCAATATTCATAACATACATCTCATTCATAATGAAAGTATGGCCCTTGTGTTATTCATAACATCGAACATAAAAAGTTCTCTTATGAACAACCTTCTTGCAAGATGCCTTATGCAATGGGATAGAGTTTGTAAAACTCTAAATGAATTATGAAAATAAATACAGACGGCAATACACCGATGGAAGGTATAGTAACATTTACTATGTTCCCTGTGTATACCTTAACCTCATTTCTAGCTAGTCTTTCAGGCCATAGTAGTTCTTACATCGAGTTGCAACAGAATGCAATCGAGCGGGCATTTTTGTGATGAACTCACAATACCCAAGAATTAGTGATTAACATGTTTAACCATAATTCGCAAGAACTATATCTTTGACCAGCCTTCTATACATCAAAAACTTGTATGACATTCATACATGAGCTGGATATTCCAGTCTTCTTTCCTTTTGCCTTTATACTTCTAGCAGTTTAACTTTTAGTATTTCTCCTACTCTCAGAAGAAGCACCCAACTTAAGAGTGGCATTAGCCCCGGACTTCCTAGGCGTGTAAGTCATACTAACACCCTTTGGACACTTCCTTTCTCTTTAAGTTGTTGTTTTATTCACCTTTCATTATATGACAGGCGTTCTTCTGGATCCCTTTCCCAACAGTCAAATGCATAGTAAACACTTTTACTAATACTTGCAAACAAACATTGCTTTGTTTGTATCTGAAAATAATTTTCAGTTCCATGAATATCATATAACTATCCCAACTTTCGAAGTTTGGGTTTCATGGAAGCAAACATATTCCACTTGACCGTAACAGAATTCTAGCTTTTGGATCAAAGGACGAGAGTCACATGATCCATAGCATTAGCGGGAGGATACGGAAAGCATGCGATAGGACAAAGTCCTTCTCGGCACTTTTGAGGACAATCCTCATATTACGGTACCAATCGTAAAGTTTTAACCAGATATTTAACAGCTATTCAATTTTAACAGGGAAGGTGGAAACGCGAGCCATTATTCTACAACTATTTTGCATATAACACTTAGACAATGTTCATAATTAATTGCACTAAGAATTAAACATGTTAATTCAACAGTGCGCTCCCACTCAAATCAATATCTCTCAAAATTGATTGTGAGTGATACAAGACCCACATTTCAATTGTTCGCCATTGGTGTAACACCACTGATGACGAAAAATCTCAACCGGTAGGCCAACTTGCCAATCACATCTCTATGTGACTCTTGTTCATCTTTCGATGCGTGTGTTCCGAGCTCATGACGGTCATGCCTGAACGTCAAGACAACCAAGTGATCTCGCTGCGAGGTCTCAACTCACCCGCCTCACACTTCTCTAATCGTTCGTACCCGTGTGACACGGCGCACCCCGAAAAGATAGGTGCCGTGACGGTGCTACACTTGGGAGAACACTAACTACTTGGTATTTTAAGTGAGAGATCACCCTAATAAAAGCGACTACCGCGCAATCAAGAAGGGTGCATCATAAGGGATAAACATCTCAGGCAATTCATAATAGCATGATATGGTATAGCCCTTTCTGACGGAGAAGTCTTTCATTTCTTCGTCTTCGGCATTCGCGTCGGTGTTCACCTTCGCGAAGATTGCCACCACCTTGTCGATGCACCAGATAATATTGCTATCTCTATAGCTAACAAAATAATGCATTACAACAAGGTTGACACGCAGGTCATTAAAGTGCAATCATATGGCTCCAACCATCATGCCGAATCATGACACGCAGGTCATGTTAATCAAATTACATCATATAGTCATCTCATACATAATCGAATTAGTATGAGCACTGCTATACCACATCATATGCACATCCTGCAAAACCAAGTTAGACGCCTCTAATCGGTTTATGCAAAATTTATTTTACGTGGCTTCTAAGGTTTTGACTTAAACCGCAGCGACCAACGTTTTATCATCAAGTATGATTATTCAAGTTGCTAGATTAACATCTCGGGGTGTATGAAACACGGGATAATTAAATCTCGAGCCCCATACTAAACTTCGTCATACGCATGACCCCCGTGCAGATCATATCTGCAATGCCCTTTCATCTGCGAATTTCATCTTTCTTTTGACTACGGCAGAACCCAAAGAACTGATAGCACTTCCATGATCAATCAGGATCACGGATTGCCAGAACTTTGTCAAATTCCACCATGCTGTCTCGAGATTGAGCAAACGCAAATTCTAGGGAAGCAACAAGAACCTCGGGTAACAGATTTCATCTGTCACCCGCATAAATAATTTTCAGCAATAGATCTCATCTACTACCTAATTATATTATGCAATACCCATACATCTCCATGTATTCTAGATCGAAACCTGCATCTACGCATAGCACGGCTCTTGATGCCACTGAAGGGGAACGCGACAGAAAACAAAAATTTCCGACCTACGCACCAGCCCAGGACCACTATGGAGACTGCATACATGGTTTGATCTTTTTCGTTACCGACTCGTAGCGCAGCGGGAAGTAGAGTCGATGACGATCGGCGGTGCAGATCCCCGCAGCTAGGATTTACAACCTCCCAACCGCGAGGATGTATACCCTCATCTGCTCCTCAGACAGCCCTCCGGGAGGCGGTCGAACAGCCCCCCGGACGGTGTCGCGGACAGCCCTTCGGGAGGACCTTCGAAACTCGAACGGTCACTCGGACAGCCCTTCGGGAGGACCTTCGAAACTCGGACGGTCACACGGACAGCCCTTCGGGAGGCACTCACGAACTAAGACCGAAACTACGATCTCTCTACAGAGTTGCACACATACGGTGTCATCTATCCGGCAGGGCTTCGCCGTCCAGAACTAGTTCCTGCCGGAACCCAGACAGCCTTACGGCTCTACGAAACTCTTTTCGTGGGAGGGAGAGAAGAAGCCAGATAATGCATGGCATGTGTATGAGAGCAAGGGATGAGTGTGGAGGGCTGCCCCTCCACCTCTATTTATAGGAAATCCCAAGGGGGTAGGGTAGTTTCACAAAAAACCCAAAATGCACATGAATGAAGTCCTTCCACAAGGACCTAGGAGTGAAACCAAGGAACAAGAGGGTCCCCAAGGGGGGATACCCCATGTGGCCGGCCACACCCCCATGAGGGGCCCAAAAAATGGCTCCTATCCATCCATGTCATCCCCAAGATCTTTTGGAGCAAAGCCCCAAAAGGTGGCTTTCCATAAAGTAACCATAAAGCTGATTTTCACTATTCACGACGACATTTTTCAGCGTCTGATCGAACTGAAAATATTTATGTGGGCTAAGAACATTTCCAGTACCCACTAAAATGATTTTCAACGCGTTCCGAAACAATTCCGGTTTTAGTGATTTTCATCTGCGAAACGCATCTGAAGTGGCTCCGGCAGCTCCGGAACATTTCCGGTTTTTATCTCAGAAAATTCCAAAAAGCTTCCAGAATGATTCTGGCATCCTCCAAGAATTATCAGGCATGTGCCGAAACCAATTTGACTTAATGGTGTATCCCGAAACAACTTTTCGGTATCATCGAAACTTATCCGATGACCTCTCTCTGCGGTACGATTCCGCTGTCCGAAACTTTTCGGTGTCCGAAACTTTTTCGGTGATTTTCTCTCAGACTCCCTGTCTAGTATTCAGCAGATAGATGACCCTTAAGCGTGTGACCCTATAGGTTCGGTGAAGTATAGACATGACCCGGAACCCCTTCCGATCAATGATCAACATCGGAGCCGTGGACACCCATATTGACCCCTATACCCACACGAATAAATATTCGAGTGAACCTCCAGTTGCCGTGTGCTATTCCTGTTGCTTCGCGATATGTTACAAATACCCGAGGTGAGACATGTTGGCATTCCCGTGGATCAACAACTTGTCCACTATGCTAGTTACCTCGTTACCGGTATTGTTCTCTTTTCTCGTTATCGTGTTCCGGCATCCCCGTGATCAAATCACAAAGTGTCTGGCCAGACGATGATGGATACCGTAACACCGAGAGGGCCCAGAGATATCTCTCCATCGTCGGAGGAGCAAATCCCAATCTTGAGCTATCAAGTTACTTGACACACTTTTCCATGAACCCGTAAGCCGCCGTAATAGCCACCCATTTACGGATGACGTTTAACAAACCCCAAAGTTCATGAAGCAAGCATGAAGAAACTCGATACTCTCATGGTCTAAGGAATCATGCAAACGTTAACCATCTCTGTGTTATGTACCAATAAACTTGTGACGAATGAATCTCATAGCATAACATCAATCCGGGTCGATTCAACACAAATGTTCTCTTAACATTGTGCCCTCAAAGTTGCTGGCATAGACATGCCCATGACCAGGAAAACAGAATCATCATGCAACACTTGAGCTAGTCTTAGAGGCCACACTAGGAATACTTCTTACCGTTTATTATTCCACACGTGCATTTGAGTCTTCCTCCGAGCCTCGTGGATATTGCAGACTCGAGAATCATTGCAGTTATAGCATGGAACATAAACATAATTATGAAGTCGGAGATAAATAATATCATTTATTATTGCCTCTAGGGCATATCTCCTACACATGGCAGCAAAAGAAATCTCCCAGCTAAGGCCACACATCTCATACCTAACTGAACTTTTCCATAACGGCTAACAGTGCTAGAGTAGCATATATTCAGGTTCATCCCTTTTGACAATAGCAGGCTATAACAAATGCAAAACCATGTTCACTATTGCGGTTTTGCACACGGACCTATCAATAGGATATCAAGTAAAGTCATCTAGAAGGAGGTTCAGGCTTTTTACCATCGCAGCAGTGGCGGAGCTTGACGAAGTTCGTTGGGGGGGCTAAGTAGAATATATGAGCTAGTGGGGGGGCCAAACACATAAAATTTCATCATCTAATCTCTTTCTGTAAAATTTATGACTGCATGTGCAAATCCTTGGGGGGGCCACAGCCCCCCAGCCATGCACTAAGCTCCGCCCTTGCATCGCAGGCTGTGGCAAATCCTAATTGCAGAGAAGGACGGGATGAGTAGTACTAGTATGCATGAACCCTAATCATTGAACGCCAAGGGGTGGCTGGATGAGGAGGGCGGCATGAGGAAATCACCGAGAAGTTGTCGGTCACTGGGGAAAAGAAAGCCGGGTGCTCGCTGGGCGGGTTGATGCGGTGGATCCAACCTCGGCGGCGGGGCAGCCTCCATCAATCTGGCGTCACGGGTCGCTGCAGTTGGGGGGGAAGAGGGCCGGGTGCTCGCGGGGCAGGATGTTTGGATGGATCCGAGCTCGGCCTGTAGGGCGACCTCCCCCGATCTGCCGCCGCCAGTCGTTCCAATCGGGGCTGTAATCTTGGGGAGAAGAGTGTTCCGCAACTCCGCCGGCGAGTCCGGTCCGAGGTTGCGGAGCGAGAGCGAGCGTCGTAGACGAAGTAGTCGAAGTATGCGAAAGTAAAAGTGACACAGAGAGATTGAGGAGACCAGCTTTATTAATCAATGATCAGGTGTTACAATGATGGCTCCTCGTTGCTTTATATAGGGGGTAGGTGGTCAAGGGATAAGTACCCACTTAGCAAAAAGAGGGGAAACGGGAGGGGCCGGCCCGTGCGCGTTGCACGCGGCCGCCGCCACCCCATCCGGGTGACCCGGTTTCCCAACACTCCCCCTTGGGTAATTATCCGTATATCCATGCCTCAAAACTCCGAAAACCCCAGTGGGAAAAAATGTGGAGAAAGAGCACACAGTATACGTTGTTGTATTGCACGAATTGCCTCGTCAAAAACCTCGTGTGAGAAACATCAGGAAAACTCACTCAAGGGAAAAAGAGTACAATCCACTCAACCATCAAGTTGAGTACTCGATCATCAGGATTGAGATTTTAGCGACGAGTTTGTGAAGTTTCTCCCCCTGAACCTTGCATCTCTCTAAGTCTCATCATACCGATTCCACGCACACACCTCTCTAAGGTTGATGCCGGTAATGATTTAGTGAACATATCAGCAAGATTGTCACATGACTTAGTATGCAAAACTCTCACCTCGTTCAACTGTTGCAGCTCATGTGCATAGAAGAACTTGGGACTAATATGCTTTGTGAGGTTACTCTTCACATAACCCATCTGGACTTGTGCAACACAAGCAGCATTATCTTCATAGATAATGGTAGGGGTTTGTACGGTGTTCAGACCACATGTCTGCTGAATGTGGCCGATCATCCGCCGAAGCGATACACACTCTTTTGACGCTTCGAATAGTGCCATGATTTCCGAGTGGTTCGTGGAAGTCGACACAAGTGTTTGCTTGGACGATTTCTAGGAAAACGCAGTTCCACCACAAAGGAAAACATACCCAGTCTGCGATTTGCAATCATGCGGGTCCGACAGGTACCCAGCATCGGCATAGCCTATAATAGATAGGTCTTGATTCTTCTTGTAAAATAGACCAAGATCTTTGGTCCCTTGCAGGTAACGGAAGACGTCCTTGACACCTTTCCAATGTCTTTTGGTAGGTTCAGAACTGTACCGAGCAAGCAAACTGACGGCGAACGCAATGTCTGGCCGTGTACAATTTGCGAGGTACATGAGTGCTCCAACTGCACTCAGGTAAGGAACCTCTGGTCCCAGAGTTTCCTCCCCCTCTTCCTTTGGCCTGAACGGGTCCTTGTCTGGCTGTAAAGATCTTCCGACCATCGGGGTCTTAGAAGGATATGCCTTATCAAATCCAAATCTCTCCAACACCTTCTGGGTGTAGGGCGACTGGTGCACTAGAATCCCATCAGGGGAATGTTCAAGTTGCAGACCTAGACAGAACTTGGTTTTACCCAAATCCTTCATCTCGAATTCCGACATCAGGTAGGAACTCGCTTCCTCAATATCCTCAGGTGTACCGATTATGTTTAAATCGTCCACGTACACCGAGATTATACGGAATCCATCTTGGGATCGCCGTATAAAAACACATGGGCAATCTTTATTGCTCGTGTAGCCCTTCTCATGAAGGAAATCACTTAAGCGATTGTACCACATTCTACCGGACTGTCTGAGTCCGTACAGTGCCTTTTGAAGTTGAACACTGTATAGACCCCTATTTGCTCTATCATGGTTCGGAATAGGGATACCTTCTGGAACCTTCATGTATATGTTCGAATCCAAGTTACCATATAGGTAAGCAGTGACAACATCCATTAGTTTCATTTTCAAGCCCATGTTTACTGCCATCGAGATCAAGTATCTAAAGGTAACTCCATCCATGACTGGGGAATAAGTCTCCTCAAAATCGACACCTGGTCGTTGAGTGAACCCTTGAGCAACGAGCCTTGCTTTGTACTGTACTACCTTATTATTTTCATCTCTCTTTCGAACAAAAACCCACCTATGGCCAACAGGGCGAATGTGGGGAGGAGTTCGACAAACTGGTCCGAACACCTTCCTTTTGTTGAGAGATAATAATTCGGCAGTAATTGCCTGCTGCCAATCTTTCCAATCCGACCTTTTCTTGCAATCAGCGAGCGTGTTAGGCTCAGGGTCAAGATCTATGATTGAGGCAATTTTCGTAGCAAAGTTGATGTCGACAATCACCGTTGCTCGGTTCAGGGACTCCCCCGTATCAATATAATTTATGGCCATTTCGTCATGGAGCGCATCAGGCGCAAACACGTGCTCTACCAAATTTCCCATTATGGGAGCAAGGGCCTTTAGATTTCCCGCGCCGATGTGTGCGCTCACATCTCCGCTAGGTGTTTCCCCTATGGGAAAGTTTAAGTCCGGAATTTCGTGCACTGAATTTTCCGTACTTGTGCCAGGTCTCGACTGGCTCCCCGTTTCAATTTGGGGTACTTTGGTGACAGGCTGTGATAAATCTCTCTTATCCTTTTTCGTCGGGCGTCCCCGAGTACTTGGGATTTGAGAAGCCGGATTTCTCGTCCTTTTAGGCCTTTGGACGGGAGCGGGCATACCATCATTTTTCTTCGGTATTTCAACCCTTTCCGGTGCATTGCGCGCGTGCACATGCGATTTTGTCACAGTCTTTAAGTCACTAAAGTGGTCGGGCAGTTGATTTGCTAAAGACTGCAAATCTATTATCTTTTGGACTTCTCTCTCAGTCTCAGCAGTGCGCGGGTCATGAGCGTGGATCCCCGTGGCTTGCCACGTGATTTCTCGACTTTTAGCATCAAGGGGTTGATTCTCCCCCCCTAAAGTCGGGAAAAGATCCTCGTCAAAAATGCAATCAGCAAAACGAGCCGTGTGACAGTCTCCTGTCATGGGGTCCAGATACCTGATTATGGACACAGTCTCATAACCAACGTATATCCTCGACTTACGGAGCGGGCCCATCGCCGATCGCTGAGGGGTGGTATTGGTACATATACCTGGCAACCGAACCTACAAAGGTGGGAAATTTTCGATGCCGACCCTTGCGCAAGTTGAACAGGAGAGTGGATGTTGTAGGCCGACGGTCGAAAGTTGATGAGATTAGCCGCGTGTAACACCGCGTGGCCCCAACATGTAGTTGGTAAATTACAACCCTGAAGGAGCGGTCGGGCAATGAATTTAATTCTTTTAATCAATGCCTCGGCAAGTCCATTTTGTGTATGAACATGTGGTACCGAGTGCTCAACTTTGATTCCCATTGCCATGCAATAGTCATCGAACGCCTTTGAAGTAAATTCTCCGGCGTTGTCCATTCGAATAGACTTTATACGATAATCCGGGAAATTATTCCGCATTTGTATGATCTGTGAGATCAATTTTGCAAAGGCATGGTTCCTTGTTGACAGCAGGCAAACATTGGACCATTTAGAGGAAGCATCAATGAGCACCATGAAGTACCGAAACGGCCCCGTGAGGGGCTGAATTGGACCGCATATGTCGCCTTGGATACGTTCCAAGAACGCGGGGATTTCATCCCTCACCTTGAGGGGTGATGGCCTAATGACTAACTTCCCCTTAGCGCATGCGGAGCACACGAAATCATCAGGATTCGGGAAGTTCTTCACGTTAACATTATGGCCATGCGAGTTGTTAATTATATTTCTCATCATCCTAAGTCCGGGGTGGCCTAACCTATCGTGCCAGAGGCAGAAGAGTTCAGAGCTTCTAAAGACGGTCTTGAGGGTAGTGTACACGGGCGGTGCTACTATCTTAGTGTAGTATAGCCCTGTGTCAAACGAAGGAAGCCTTTCGATAACATGTTTACCACCTGCATCCCGCTTTGTGATGAGTAGGCATTCCTTGCCGTTTTCATCATCGGTCTCAACATGGAAACCATTAGCGCGGATGTCTCTAAATCTCAATAGAGTACGAGTCGACTCCGGGTACAACAACGCATCATTAATGATCAAAGTTGTTCCCATGGGGAGTATAATAGTGGCTCGTCCGGAGCCAACTATGTGAGAACCGCAGCCGGCGATTGTCATAATACTTCCCGGAGATTTTTTAATGGACTCAAAATACTTAGTTTCTCGTAAAATAGTATGAGTGGTGGCGCTATCAGCAAGGCACGTTTCCTCCATTCGGGCGCCACACGCGTTCTAAAATATGATATCTAATTAATGTAATGAGGAAGAAAATACATTAAAAATAAATGCACACATCTCAGAACATAACATGCTATCATGTATAAATAATGGAATAAATGAATAAATGTCATCCAATCGCCAAAGTAAAGAATAAGTTTATGCTCTCATAGAGCTTACAACCAAATCGAATTTATTCAATTTTATTGTATCAAAGCACGGAATCGTGATAACCAAAGAGGTATGCTAAGTGGACTCGGTGAAGAAGCCATTCACTTCCGCCGCAATCTCCATACTAGTGAGCTGATCCTCCTCAGAAATTATCTTGGAGGCAGCATCAATGTCTAGTGGCGGCGCCGCCGAGGCGGCCATGTGGTCAACCTCCATGGCGACGTGGGCGTCGGTAGAGACCGCCAAAGCTGCCGCGATGGGCACCACGGGGGTCGCCTCTATAGGCGCAGCAGGGGGAGTAGCAATCATCACGAGTGCCGCCATGGGCGCCGGTGGAGCTCCCTCCTGAACCAAGGCGAGGTGCGTCTCACGCGCCTTCCGAGCCTTATATGCGTCAACGACCTCCTGTGGTGCGCGGCACTGGCGGGAGAAATGCTCCACCGAGCCACAACGGAAGCAGTCCTGAGGCCTTTGCCCTCCCTTGCCTGGCTTGTTCTGCTTAGCCGGGGCGGGGGGGGTGAGGGCCCTTCTTCTTGCCCTTCCGGCCCCTCTTCTTCTGTTGAGGCTTGCGGACTTTGAGAGCGTTCACCTCCTGGCGAGAACTCCCCCCCAAGTGGTTGCGCGACAAAGTTCTTTTTGAGAACCTCGTCTTGCGCCTCCGCCACCTGGAGGACGTCAATCAACTCTGAATACCTCGTGTAGTTCCCCTGGCGGTAGTTCCGTGAGGACTGGACCGCGTCGGGGTGGAAAGTGGATAGGGTCTTCTCAATCTTCTGGGAGTCGGTAATCTCAGTACCACACAACCGAAGAGTCGTACAAATCCGGTGCAGAGCCGAATTGTACTCCCCAACCGTCTTGAAGTCCGCAAACCTCAGACGGATCCACTCTGCCTCTGCACGTGGCTTCACAGTGTACTTCAGCCGCTTGAACCGCTGCTTAAGAGCGGTCCAAAGGCCAGAAGCACTGCGCTCAGCCATATACTCATCTTTCAGAGTAGGTGACAGGTGATGACGGAGAAAGTGCAGAGCCTGCGCATTCTCAGTCTCGAACTTGGGATCAGTGACGGCCAGCTGGGCCCCCTTACCGATCGCCCTCAGGAGGGTTTTGCCCTGGGGAAAGATCTCGCAGTCCGAGGACCATGACAGGTAGTTCAGCCCTGTCTGGGCCAACTCAGGAAACTCCTTGTGGGCAATTCCGGCCATCTGCGATTTATGCAAAAATCATGAGATTACAGCAGGTAATCTTTTGCACAAAGCGATGTTGATAAACTTATTCAATAAAATGACGTTCCACTATTTAAAACATGCTATTATATGACTTACTAAATGATTAAGAGTGCTAAACAATTAATCTACATCAGTAAAATCATACAATAATATCATGTTACAAAAGATAGCATGTTAAGCGCATCTAGTATGAGAAAACTAGCCCAAAAATTGAATTCCCGAGGTATTTTTAAGCCCAAATACGCGATTTTCAGCGAAAACAGACAGTTCCAGGGGGTTCTACGCGAAATATTGCCGCAGGAATAAAAATCGCGCAAGAACTGAAAACTACAGGGGCTAAACCGCAATTTTTACGCGACAGCCGGCGCCCCTCTTTTTTTTATTGGAGGGATCCCACGGCCGCGGCCCATCCGGCCCAACAGCCAGCGGGCCGGCCCAGGCGCTGCGCTCGGGTTAGGCACGCGCCGCTAGGGTTTCCCCTAGCGCCCAGGGGCGGCGGCGGCCTGGGGCCGGCCAGCTCGCGCGGCGGGGCCTGGCGCCACCCGACGGCGGCCAAGGCACGCGCCGGCGGCGGCCGAGGGCCGGCCAGCTCGCGCGGCGGGGCCTGGTGCCACCCGACGGCGGCCAAGGCACGCGCCGGCGGCGGCCTAGGGCCGGCCAGCTCGCGCGGCGGGGCCTGCACACGGGGGCGGCCGGGGCTGGCCATGGCGAGTGGCGCGGCGCGGCCACGGGATGGCGCGGGCACGGCGCGCGGCGCGCGGCTACCTGCGCGGCCACGGCAGGGCACGGGGCGGCCGGGGCTGGCCCTGGCCAGTGGCGCGGCGCGGCCACGGCAGGGCACGGGGCGGCCAGCTCGAGCCCCGGCGACGGCAGCCGGCCGTGCACGGGCTCGGCCGGGGCGACGACCGGTGCGACGGCGGCGGCCACGCCACACGACGCGGCGTCGAGCCGACCATCGAGACGGCGGCGGCGGCGTCAGCAGGACGCGGTGCAGCGTGCTTGGTACGGCGTCATCTGGACGCCGGCCTCGGGATGCGGATCTTCGTCGTGTTCGTCCGGAACTCCGACGGCGCATGGCACATCTGGTGCATTTGCGGCGGTACCGCGACCATCGGGGTCGCGATCTGTATCGACTCCCTATAGTGCAGTCAACAAGTCCCTCGTAGTCCAAGAACATCGACATTGGTCGGCGACGTGTTCGTCCGCTCTGTTCTTGGGAGGAAAATCCGCACCATAGGTAGATCAAATCCGAATAATAATCTAATCGCAAAAACGGAATCGTAGCAACGAGAGAAATCCATTTTTGCAAAAGTGAGGATCGGATCTTATACCTCCGTGGGATCGACGAAAGCCTGCGTGATGCAGGATTGACGGAGAGTTGATGGAGCGAAGCGTGCTGATAACGTGTTCCGCAACTCCGCCGGCGAGTCCGATCCGAGGTTGCGGAGCGAGAGCGAGCGTCGTAGACGAAGTAGTCGAAGTAGTCGAAGTATGCGAAAGTAAAAGTGACACAGAGAGATGGAGGAGACCAGCTTTATTAATCAATGATCAGGTGTTACAATGATGGCTCCTCGTTGCTTTATATAGGGGGTAGGTGGTCAAGGGATAAGTACCCACTTAGCAAAAAGAGGGGAAACGGGAGGGGCCGGCCCGTGCGCGTTGCACGCGGCCGCCGCCACCCCATCCGGGTGACCCGGTTTCCCAACAAAGAGAGCCGGTTGAATCGGGGCAGAAGAAAGATGCGGGGTATGCGGTGGCTCTTCGCGGGTGAAAAAGGAGGAATTTGGCTGGGTGCTTGACGAGTAGGGACACAGTGTACACGGGGAATGATTTATTTTCAGGATTTATCTTCCACTTTAATACCATGTAATTCTTTTACTTTGAAATAAATATCAAATGATTATTAGAAAAAGGAAATCTTATATAAACATTATGATTTGGTATTTTCCATGTAGTTTTTTTAGATAATTGTAAATAAATATGCCGAAACTTGTACACAATGGTCTTCAATATGTTTTTCTCGCCCACAAGGATTCCTGCGGCATCGATCCCGACCACAACGGAACTGGTGGTTTGATTTCGATCGGAATCCGACGACAAAGAGGTCATCTGTATCTGTTGTAGAACTGGATGGTTCGTCATATAGATAAATCATTTATATTTTTTAGATAGAACGAAACAACGTCACCTCACGAGTGCCCCATTCAAGTTGTTTGTCCAACGACTATCTATTTACATATAAGAATAAAAATAAGATTTTCCATCTACTCTCATCTTTCCATTTTAATTTTACATAGAGCGAAACAACATTAGCTCATGAGCGCCCAATTGAAGTTTTCAACACAACCACTACCTATTTATTCTAGATATAAGAACAAAATAGCTATGTTAAAAATATATGTTTTTTCCATTGCCCGTTCACTTTCTTATTTCCATTTCTATTTTGAGATAAAAAACATCAGATCACAAATGCCCGATTATAGTTTCTTGCCGAGTCACTACCTATTTATATTAGAAAGAACAAAATAACCATCTCAGAAAAAAGAGAAAACAGAACAAGGTTTTCAATTTATAAAAAATAATAAATATATGTCTTGCATGGCTACTACCTACTTATATTAGTTAGAACAAAATAATTACAACGCTCAATAGCCTTTGAAAAATTATGGTGAGTACCACTACCAAAACTGATGCATGGGTCCTACCTCTCAATAACCCTTGAACTAGCTATGGCAGGTCCCACTGCTAGACGTTACATGACAAAAAAAATGACCACCCATTTGTAGTATTCGGTGACACTGGCAAATCCGTCATGAACATACCAAACTGTCACAGAAATTGGCAGCCAGGTGTGCTCAGAGACCGAGGCAATTAGGTGACGTTTATCGTCACCGATTTGCGGTAATCAGTGACATTATCCACCATCGTCATGAGGGTTTTCGTCACAGTATGTCAGTTTTGTTGTAGGTACGAACCGTTACTAGTGGAAATTTCTGTTACCACTCAACACTAGTGAGAATCCTGTCCAATTTCTCATAAGTAGGAATTGGTAAGGAATTAGCCCATGTAAATTGTCTACCAGTGAGGTCAATCTCCCTCAAGTCAAGACTTTCAATGATCATATTAAACATGAATGACCACCTTCTATCAAAGTTGTCATTATTTTTTTCATCTTGTCTTCTTATGATATTAAAATCTCCTCCAACCATAATGGGCAACCTTTCATCCCCACAAATTCTCACTAAGCTTACGAGGGAGTCGGGCTTAAGCTCTGGCTGCGCCGCACCATATACGGCCTCCAACGTCCATTCGAAGCCATCAATTTTCGATCTTACACGAAATTTGGCAGCAAATTCACCGTGAACCACCCTGAAATGGTGTTGAGAAACTGGGGAGTGAAATTATCTCTACCCGTCTCTAATAAAGCCATGAAATCCAATTTTTGCTCTACCGATGTATCATTAAGGAATTTTTTTAACCAAGTCCGCTAGACCTCTGCTATTCTAGAATATTCCTTTCATAATTCATCATGAAAATTTTCTTTTATTTAACTCTCGCACTCCTACGCATCGCCGATGTAGGATAAACCTTCCTCTTCCAGGTTCTTTTTGGTTTATCCTTCATCGCCTCTGTGTGCAGAGGATCAGTGTCAGTAGTAACAATGACATCTGGTTGCATATGGGCCTTGTACCCCTCGTCAACCACATCCTCATCGCCGCCTTCTAAGCCCTCCGTGGGGACTAGATCCCCACAGAGACTCTGAAGCGATGTTACTCCAAGATCATTAATATCTGTTTCATTCATAGGTCTTATCGCCGCTATATTTCGAATTAAATCCAGAACTCTATCCGTTTCTAAATCTAACAGATCATTAATGGATTCGGCGGTTTCTTTGCCATTAATACCAAGAGAGATTCCTAAGTTGCTGGCATTATCAATAATTTCATGTTCAAAAAAGTGCAGAATGAAACAACTTGTATTAACCGACATACCTGTATGGGCTTCGATGTCTCGAAGCTTGGCGGCCCTCATAGCACGCCCCAGCTATATGTCATCCGCGTCCGGCTGGCCCTGGATCCGATGACTAAAACGTCTGTCACTCGACATAGGATCCGGAATACCTTCAAAAGCGATCACGTCCTCCATAGCGGCTCCATCCGGGTTGTGGCCGCCCGCCATATGCCCGACCGAGTCCGAAGCGATAGGAGGCACTCATCTTCCAGACTGATCCATCGGGGTAGCGTCAACTAAGATGGCCGATGCACTGATCTCAATCGGTCGGGGTAGCGTCAACAAAGGAGTATTTAGCAGTCCTGTTTGGCTCGAGTAATGGCCATGATACTATTAATATAATGGTATGGGTTTGTCTACGTATCAGTCGACTGAGACTTGACAAAGTCTCAGTCGACGGACGTAAGCACGTATACAATCAGATGTTACGACTGATCCTCAGTACGTAGTACTACATCGTTTGTCTTTCTGTTTTAGGTGCGTGGCTGGTTTTCTATTTGGGCTGGGTCTGCTCCTGTTAGGTTATGTTTCTTAGCTTGTCTCCTCTTTTTGTCGGGCTTGCTCCCTTACTTGGGCTTTTTGTCTTTTCTACAACAGCAAAATACACTAGTAAAAGATATATTTGCTAAAAAAACTAGTAAAACATATAAAATAGTTCCATGCCACAAAAAAGGTGTACTGTGTTGTGCATGTGTTTCTTACAGCCAGCAAAATAGTTGCCTTACATTCGCCATTAGTGTTTGTTCTGCCAGCTCATGTCCTGTTTCAGCTTTTTTCATAGATCCAAAAGAAAACTATAAAAATTAATTTTAAAAATGAGAAGCAATCTATATAGTGTAAAATTAAAAAATATCGTGTTTTCGTGTATTTAAATGGTCGTCCTATATTTGTATCATCTTGTATTTATACAAAAAATATTGATCGTGTATTCATAAAAATGTTCATTGTATATTATGAAATGTTCATCACGCATTTATCTGATTTTCACCGCATAATATAAAAAAGTTCATCGCGTATTTAAATAAAATAATTATCATGGGTTTTACGGAAATGTTCACCATGTATTTACAACAAAAATGTATTAAATGTAAACCATGAAAAAACAAAGAAAAATAAATAAGACAATGATACGATGGTTGGCCCCCTCCTAGTGGCAGCACCCCCCGTAAAACACCACCAAGTTGCAGTACAGACAACACTTGCGATTGTATGCCTAGTGGCAAACATAGGCGTGATGGAAGACATCCAATTCCTAATGCGGAAAGACATACATGTATCTCTAATACTAGTTGCCATACATGTAGCTGCAGTCGAGGGCCATGACTGCAGTTGCATGCCTAGTGTGAGACATGCATCTCTCCCCCATCTCCCACCGCCCTTCGATAAAACAAAGGTCACTTGTAGTCAGATGGGTAGGCACGCAATTGCAATCGGTGGTGATACTTGCGGTTGCATGCTAGTATCAGACATGAAACTGCCCCCTTCCACACCGCCCCTCGACAAACAAAGGTGAGTTGCAGTCGGGTGGGTAGACATGCAGCTGCAGCTAGGCATCACAGTTATAGTTGCATGTCTAACATACACTTGCAACTACCCCATCTCCTGCCTTCATTTTGCAAAACAAAGCCTACTTGCATCCGCATTAGGGGACATGCAGTTGCAATCGATGCGCTACACGTGCAGTTGCATACCTAGTGACAGACATGCAACCCCCCCCCCTCTCGTGCCCCCATCAGACAAAACAAACACCAGTAGCATTTGTGTTAGGGGGACATGCATTTGTAGTTGAGGGCTACACTTGTAGTTGCATGCCTAGTGACAGACATGCAATTGCCCCCTCTCCTACGTCCATCTAAGAAAACAAATCTTAGTTGCGGGTGTGATGGAAGACATGCAATTGCACTTAGGGGGCACACTTGCAGTTGCATGCCTAGTGTACACATGCAACTGCCCCCGCCCTCTCCCACCGCCTTCTAACAAAATAATGTCCAGTTGCGGTCGTGATGGAAGGCATGCAATTGCAGTCGGGCGCGACACTTGCAGTTGCATGCCAAGTGCACATGTGCAACTGCCCCAGCCCCTCTCCCACCATCCTCCGACAAAAACAAGTTCAGTTGTGGGCGTGATGGAAGACATGTAGCTGCAGTGGGGGGCGACACTTGCAGTTGCATGCCTAGTGTACACGTGCAACTACTCCCCCCTCCCGGCGCCTTCCAACAAAACAAAGTTCAGTTGCAGTCGTGATGGAAGACATGCAATTGCAGCCGGGGCCCGACACTTGCAGTTGCATGCGTGGTGTACATATGCAACTGCTCCCCCACTCTCCCACAGCTGCCCGACAAAACAAAGTTCAGTTACAGTCGTGCTGGAAGACATGCAGTTGCAGCTGGGGCTGATACTTGCAATTGCATGTCTAGTGTACACATGCAACTGTAGTTGCGGTCAGGGCGCTACACTTGCAGTTGCATGCCTAGTGTACACATGCAATTGCCTCCCCATCGGGCCGCCCACATACAAAACCAAGTTTCAGTTCTAGTCGAAGACGGCACATGCAGTTGCATGCCTATTGGAAGACATGCAACTAACCCTCCCCACAAAACACAACTAAGTTGAAGTCGCCTTGAAGACATGTAGTTGCATTCGAGGGCAACAGTTGCAGTTTGTGCCTTGTGGCAAACATGCAACTGCGCACCCCCCCCCCCCCCCCCCCCCCCCCCCGCCCACACACATGCGATTGCAGTTGCACACCTAGTGGTAGAGATACAACTCGCCACTTCCAATCCCCCAACAAAATACTAGAAGTTACAGTCGAAGCGGACACTCGTAGTTCCTCACCTGGTGACAAACATGCCCCCCCCCCCCCCCGCGCGCGCGTGGTTTGGCATGAGAAAAACCACATCCGGAGGAAGAGAGGGAAAAGGTGGAGGAATACCATGATCCACTACTTTCATACTTCTTCCACACCTAAAACTTGGTAAGCAATGCTTTAATCAAGAAGAATAATTACAATTATAACTATAAAAGAAACAGAAACATAGAAATAATAAAATGATGCAGGAGAAAGACAAAAATGAAAAAGCATTATTATTTGAACAAAAGGGTTATGCATAATAAATAAAATAAATAATATAGTATTATGCTATATTTCCTAAAAAGAGAGGGAAAATAAAACAAGCAGTAGAAACTAAAAACCAGGAAATGTGATTAAAATAAAAATAGAAACGTGAGACAAGAAAAACAAAAGGGATGAAAAAAACAATACCAACTTCAGATGCTTCAGTAAAAACTGACCGCTCGTACAAGAGCAAAAGGTCTGTGTGCATCCCTCGTAACTCCAAGGCTACAAAATAGAAAAGAAAGATAAAAGAGCATAGGCCACGAGAAAGGCTTGTCGTATTGATTACTCTCTCACGGAAAAAAAAGTCTACCATCCATTGCGTACGGCATGTCCGCGTGTCAACTTTAACAAACAGGAAAAGTGATACACTGCACGAATCTTTGCGTCAAGGTCTTATGGCTACCGAATCGACAGAGACCCAACTAATTCATATTCGAGTGAGAATTAGCGAATCCTGAAAAAGAAAGCTAGCAAGAGTCACACTGTTAGAAAGTAAAAAAAGTTCTAAAAGATAAAAGGCAAACAAAAAATAGAACACACAAGTAAATAGAAAAGAAACAAGAAAATGTGAAAATAAAAATCAGCTTTTTAGCAATAAAAAAAACAGCTCAGGCCATATGGAACAGAAATGAAAAAGGAAAAGGAAAAGAAAAAAAGCCCACAAGCCGAACACGTTTAAACAGTGAGATTCGCTAGACAAGTTCAAATAAAGCACAGACCAACACGTACCTAAGGCCCAGAGTGAAGAAAAAGAAAGAAAAGAACAAAGCCCAGGTAGAAACGGCAATACAGGGGCCAGCGACTTGTGCGAGCGACTCGAACGTACAAAAGACAGAAGTTAAAGCGCGAATCTGATGATGGACTCGACTGAGACTTCGCTAAAACACAGTCGACTGAGTTTTAACGCATCCGATAATGGTATTATCTCTATCAGTTGCCTCATCATCGCTTATCTGGTATTACAATAGACCAGCCAGCCGCCCTCATTTTGGTTGTGGGAGTATCGAACAATACCATCATCCGTAAGTCTACACAACAGAGAGCTCTGTTTAGGTTTTCATGATACATACCCTACCTGTCGCAAATAATCGCGTGGCACCCCAGCTTTATGGCGACAGCACGCGTCACTTGAATTTCGGTCCTCCTTACGTCTGACGCCGACGACGACGACGACGAAACCTCCATTTGCACCGTGCCGGGGCTTCCACGTTCATGGCCATAGTTCGCAACTCACGACGGTCACAGATAATGTATTTTAAGGTTGCGGGTTAAGCGGTGTCAAGTCCAATCTATAATTATTATTATTTTGACGGGGAGTCAAATCTATAAATTTATTAGGTACGGAGTACAACCGTAGAAGAACACACACTGCAACACTAGCTAACAAACACCAACAGCGGCCATGGCAGAATGGGAGCACAGCATTCACGTGCTCCTCGTCTCGTACCCAGCCCAAGGCCACATCAATCCGCTCCTCCAGCTAGCGAAGCGGCTCGCCGGCCACAGGGGCATCCGCTGCACCCTCGCCGTGGCCCGGTCCGTTCTCGGCAACTCCGGCGGACCATCTCAGGCCGGCGCTGTCTACATCGCCGCCTTCTCGGACGGGTGCGACCGGCAGGGCTACGACGAGGTCGGCGACGTGCAGACCTTCCTGGCACGGCTCGAGTCGGTCGGCTCGTCCACGCTGGACGAGCTCCTCCGCTCCGAGGCGGAGCAGGGCCAGCCGGTGCACGCGGTCGTGTACGACGCGTTCCTGCTCTGGGCGCCGCGTGTGGCTCTGCGGCACGGCGCCAAGTGCGCGGCCTTCTTCACGCAGGCGTGCGCGGTGAACGTGGTGTACGCCCACGCGTGGGCAGGCCTCGTGAAACTCCCCGTCGACAAGGAGAAAGCGCCGGCGAAGCAGCCAGGCCTGCCCACGCCGCTGTCGCCGGCCGACTTCCCTTCCTTCCTCACGGACCCGGGCAGCAGCCCCGCTTACCTGCACCTGCTCCTGCAGCAGTGCGAGGGGCTCGAGGTGGCAGACCACAGCCTCATCAACTCGTTCGACGGGCTGCAGCCCGAGGAAGCCGAGTATTTGGCGTCCAGGTGGGGGGCCAAGGCGGTCGGCCCCAGCATCCCGTCGGCGTACCTCGACAGTCGCATGGCCGACGACACGTCCTACGGCTTCCACCTCCACGCTCCGATGGCGGCGGAGAGCAAGGCCTGGCTGGACGACAGACCGGCGCGCTCCGTGGTGTACGTCTCCTTCGGCAGCCTCGCCACGCCCGACCGTGCGCAGGTGGCCCAGGTCGCCGAGGGGTTGCACACCAGCGGCCACCCCTTCCTGTGGGTCGTCAGGGCGTCCGAGACCTGGAAGCTGCCCGAGGGCTTCGTCGACAAGGTCAAGTCCAAGGGGCGAGGCCTCTTCGTGACATGGAGCCCGCAGCTGGAGGTGCTCGCGCACCCGGCCGTCGGCTGCTTCGTCACGCACTGCGGCTGGAACTCCACGATAGAGGCCCTCAGCATCGGCCTGCCCATGGTCGCCGTGCCGCAGTGGTCGGACCAGCCGACCAACGCCAAATACGTTCAGGACGTCTGGCACGTGGGCGTGCAGGTGGAAGGGGCGGTGACCAAGGAGGAGCTGGCGAGGTGCGTCAAAGAGGTCATGGACGATGCCAAGGGCTGCAGGACGAAGGCTGCAAGCTGGAGTCACAAGGCCAAGAAGGCCATGAGTGAAGATGGCAGCTCGGACCGCAACATCGCCGACTTCCTTGCCAAACTTGGACTCTCAGCACATAATTAAACACTTGTCATGAATAATCCCTTGTCTCTAGTAGTATTTGTGTTTTCTTCTTTTGTATGCCATATCATGCATTTTGTGCCTTTCTGCCTGGCTTGTCTGTGCTACACGATTCTTGGGAATTTACGGTCATATGTTTCTTATTTTATGTTACTTATATCATGGACACAGTTGTTGGGATTCGAAGTGAAACAGCTTGCACTATGAAGTAAGCTTTTCCTCCATTGAGAACCAATATATTAACCCCTGGACGCTTGATTTGCTCCCAATGATCAGTACTTGCACATAACTAAGACACTTCACTTGGTCCCCAACAATCAACCTTACTAGCCTTACTAGTTACAAGTATTAATGTATTTTATTTGTCGTTGAAAGTGATGATTGGAAGCAAGTAAATAAAATGATTCAAATTGTAAAGAATAGTAAAAAGGTTTGATTGAGATTGTGATTACGAGGAATAAAGGATCGAAATCCGTAACTTAACAACCATGCCCTATGGGAGGACCCTAGTCACTGTCTCTTGACCCATGCCTCCACAACCTCCCGACATTGCCGACGTGAGGTGTTCGACAAACCAATGGTGCATGGTTGGCATCGTGTGGTGAAAACATATGTACATCAGATGCACACATAAGAAAAATAAGAAACAGTTTAATCTCTCACGACATAAAATTATACTCTAGTACAAAGTTAGTACAAAGTTGAGTCACTTATTTTGGGACGGATGGGGTAGGATATATCTGGCAAATTTGAGAAGTGTGAGAGCATCTCCAACAGCCGCGCTATATAAGTGTCGCGCCGCAAATATGTGGTTTTTACCACGCGCAATCGCTAACCCAACTCCAGTGGTGGCGCAATAACCGCGCGCGCGGCATAAAGGGTTCAGCGCAAGGTCTGAGTCGCCATCCCGCGCCGTTTATTTGGTGTGTCCGCCTCCGCGCGCCGCATACTCGAGCGCTCGCGCCGCACTCTCTCCACCGCGCCACCTTCGCCCAGCCCGCACCGCCGCCGGCGAATTGACCCGATGGACGCCCGCGCTGGCACTCCCCTCACCCCTTCCTACACCCGCGACCCCTCCACCGCCGCCGAAAACCCTAGCGCGGGGAGCTTTGGCTTCGCCTCCATCGGTGCTCCTCCAAGCACCGGTATCGCGCGCGGCCTTTTCATGCCTCCACGGACGACCTCGGCGACGGTTGGTGTTGGGGAACGTAGTAATTTCAAAAAAAAATCCTACGCACACGCAAGATCATGGTGATGCATAGCAACGAGAGGGGAGAGTGTCGTCTACGTACCCTCGTAGACCGTAAGCGGAAGCGTTATGACAACACGGTTGATGTAGTCGTACGTCTTCACGATCAATCGATCCTCAGTACCGAACGTACGGCACCTCCGCGTTCAGCACACGTTCAGCTCGGTGACGTCCCGCGAACTCACGATCCAGTAGAGCTTCGGGGAAGAGCTTCGTCAGCACGACGGCGTGGCGACGGTGTTGATGAAGTTACCGACGCAGGGCTTCGCCTAAGCACTGCTACGATATGACCGAGGTGGATTATGGTGGAGGGGGGCACCGCACACGGCTAAAAGATCAATGATCAATTGTTGTGTCTCCAAGGGGTGCCCCCTCCCCGTATATAAAGGAGTGGAGGAGGGGGAGGGGTCCGGCCTCCTATGGCGCGCCCCATGAGGAGTCCTACTCCCACCGAGAGTAGGACTCCCCCCTTCCAAGTAGGAGTAGGAGAGGAGAAGGAAGGGAGAGACGGAGAAAAGGAACCCCCCGGGGAGAAGGAAGGGAGGGGCGCGCAGCTGCCCTGGCCGCCCCTCCTCTTCTCCCACTAGGGCCCATTAGGCCCAATATACTCCCCGGGGGGTTCTGGTAACCCCCCGGTACTCCGGTATATGTCTGAAACCTTCCGAAACACTTTCGGTGTCCGAACATAGTCGTCCTGTTGGGGAACGTAATAATATCAAAAAAATTCTTACGCACACGCAGGATCATGGTGATGCATAGCAACGAGAGGGGAGAGTGTTGTCTACGTACCCTCGTAGACTGTAAGCGGAAGCGTTTATCAACGCGGTTGATGTAGTCGTACACCTTCACGATCCGTCCCGATCAAGCGAACGTACGGCACCTCCGCATTTAGCACACGTTCAGCTCGATGACGTCCTCGCCTTCTCGATCCAGCAAGAGGGGCGAAGTAGTAGATGAGTTCCCGGCAGCACGACGGCGTGGTGACGGTGTTGGTGAAGAACAATCTCCGCAGGGCTTCGCCTAAGGACTACGAAAACTATGACGGAGGATAAACTAGAGGGGACGGGGTAGCCGGCACACGGCTTGGTGTTTCTTGATGTGTCTTGGGTGCTAGCCCTACCCCTCTATTTATATGTTGAGCCTTGGGGTCGAAACTTGGAGTAAAAGCCTCCACAAAGTCGGTTTCACCCGAAAGGCAAGAGTACTTCTCGGACTCCAGGGCCAAACGCCAGGGACCCTGGCGTCTGGCCCCTGGACTCCGCAAAACTTCCTTTTGCTCTTTCCAAAAACCTCGTGGGCTTTCCCTTTTGGCCCTGATAAAGTGTTCTCGTGCCCAAACATTTCGGGAAACATCCGGAACCCCTTCCGATGGATTCCGGAACCCTTCCGGAGATCAAACACTACTATCCACATATCAATCTTTACTTCAGGACCATTCCGGAGTTCCTCGTCATATTCGTGATCTCATCCGAAACTCCGAACAACATTCGATCACCAACATACATAACTCATAGTACTATATCGTCAACGAACGTTAAGCATGTGGACCCTACGGGTTCGAGAACTATGTAGACATGACCGAGACACCTCTCTGGTCAATAACCAATAGCGGAACCTGGATGCCCATATTGGCTCCTACATAATCTACGAAGATCTTTATCGGTCAGACCGCATAACAACATACGTTGTTCCCTTTGTCATCGGTATGTTACTTGCCCAAGATTCGATCGTCGGTATCTCAATACCTAGTTCAATCTCGTTACCGGCAAGTCTCTTTACTCGTTCCGTAATACATCATCCCGCAACTAACTCATTAGTTACAATGCTTGCAAGGCTTACAGTGATGTGCATTACCGAGTGGGCCCAGAGATACCTCTCCGACAATCGGAGTGACAAATCCTAATCTCGAAATACGCCAACCCAACAAGTACCTTCGGGGACACCTGTAGAACACCTTTATAATCACCCAGTTACTTTGTGACGTTTGTTAGCACACAAAGTGTTCCTCCGGTAAACGGGAGTTGCATAATCTCATAGTCATAGGAACATGTATAAGTCATGAAGAAAGCAATAGCAGAATACTAAACGGTCAAGTGCTAGGCTAACGGAATGGGTCAAGTCAATCACATCATTCTCCTAATGATGTGAGACCCGTTAATCAATGACAACTCATGTCTATGGCTAGGAAACATAACCATCTTTGATCAACGAGCTAGTCAAGTAGAGGCATACTAGTGACACTCTGTTTGTCTATGTATTTACACAAGTATTATGTTTCCGGTTAATACAATTCTAGCATGAATAATAAACATTTATCATGATATAAGCAAATAAATAATAACTTTATTATTGCCTCTAGGGCATATTTCCTTCAGTCTCCCACTTGCACTAGAGTCAATAATCTAGATTACACAGTAATGATTCTAACACCCATGGAGCCTTGGTGCTGATCATGTTTTGCTCGTGGAAGAGGCTTAGTCAACGGGTCTGCAACAATCAGATCCGTATGTATCTTGCAAATCTCTATGTCTCCCACCTGGACTTGATACCGGATGGAGTTGAAGCGTCTCTTGATGTGCTTGGTTCTCTTGTGAAATCTGGATTCCTTTGCCAAAGCAATTGCACCAATTTTGTCACAAAAGATTTTCATTGGACCCGATGCACTAGGTATGACACCTAGATCGGATATGAACTCCTTCATCCAGACTCCTTCATTTGCTGCTTCCGAAGCAGCTATGTACCCCGCTTCACATGTAGATCCCGCTACGACGCTTTGTTTAGAACTGCACCAACTGACAGCTCCACCATTCAATAAAAACACATATCCGGTTTGTGATTTAGAATCATCCGGATCAGTGTCAAAGCTTGCATCGACGTAACCATTTATGACGAGCTCTTTGTCACCTCCATAAACGAGAAACATATCCTTAGTCCTTTTCAGGTATTTCTGGATGTTCTTGACCGCTGACCAGTGATCCACTCCTGGATTACTCTGGTACCTCCCTGCTAAACTAATAGCAAGGCACACATCAGGTCTGGTACACAGCATTGCATACATGATAGAGCCTATGGCTGAAGCATAGGGAACATCTTTCATTTTCTCTTTATCTTCTGCAGTGGTCGGGCATTGAGCCTTACTCAACTTCACATCTTGTAACACAGGCAAGAACCCTTTCTTTGCTTGATCCATTTTGAACTTCTTGAAAACTTTGTCAAGGTATGTGCTTTGTGAAAGTCCAATTAAGCGTCTCGATCTATCTCTATAGATCTTGATGCCCAATTTATAAGCAGCTTCACCGAGGTCCTTCATTGCAAAACTCATATTCAAATATCCTTTTATGCTATCCAGAAATTCTATATCATTTCCAATCAACAATATGTCATCCACATATAATATCAGAAATGCTACAGAGCTCCCACTCACTTTCTTGTAAATAGAGGCTTCTCCATATGTCTGTATAAAACCATATGCTTTGATCACACTATCAAAACGTTTATTCCAACTCCGAGAGGCTTGCACCAGTCCATAAATGGATCGTTGGAGCTTGCACACTTTGTTAGCTCCCTTTGGATCGACAAAACCTTCCGGTTGCATCATATACAACTCTTCTTCCAAAAATCCATTCAGGAATGCAGTCTTGACATCCATTTGCCAAATTTCATAATCATAAAATGCGGCAATTGCTAACATGATTCGGACAGACTTAAGCATCGCTACAGGTGAGAAGGTCTCATCGTAGTCAATCCCTTGAACTTGTCGAAAACCTTTTGCAACAAGTCGAGCTTTATAGACAGTAACATTACCGTCAGCGTCAGTCTTCTTCTTGAAGATCCATTTATTCTCGATGGCTTGCCGATCATCGGGCAAGTCAACCAAAGTCCATACTTTGTTCTCATACATGGATCCCATCTCAGATTTCATGGCCTCAAGCCATTTTGCGGAATCTGGGCTCACCATCGCTTCTTCATAGTTCGTAGGTTCGTCATGGTCTAGTAACATAACCTCCAGAACAGGATTACCGTACCACTCTGGTGCGGATCTTACTCTGGTTGACCTACGAGGTTCAGTAACAACTTGATCTGAAGTCTCATGATCATCATCATTACCTTCCTCACTAATTGGTGTAGACGTCACAGGAACCGGTTTTTGTGATGAACTATTTTCCAATAAGGGAGCAGGTACTGTTACCTCATCAAGTTCTACTTTCCTCCCACTCACTTCTTTCGAGAGAAACTCCTTCTCTAGAAAGGATCCATTCTTAGCAACAAATGTCATGCCTTCGGATATGTGATAGAAGGTGTACCCAACAGTTTCCTTTGGGTATCCTATGAAGACACATTTCTCCGATTTGGGTTCGAGCTTATCAGGTTGAAGTTTTTTCACATAAGCATCGCAGCCCCAAACTTTAAGAAACGACAACTTTGGTTTCTTGCCAAACCACAGTTCATAAGGCATCGTCTCAACGGATTTTGATGGTGCTCTATTTAACGTGAATGCAGCCGTCTCTAAAGCATAATCCCAAAACGATAGCGGTAAATCAGTAAGAGACATCATAGATCGCACCATATCTAGTAAAGTACGATTACAACGTTCGGACACACCATTACGCTGTGGTGTTCCGGGTGGCATGAGTTTGTGAAACTATTCCACATTGTTTTAATTGAAGGTCAAACTTGTAACTCAAATATCGTCTCCGCAATCAAATCGCAAAAAAACTTTTATTTTCTTGTTACAATGATTCTCCACTTCACTCTGAAATTCTTTGAACTTTTCAACTGTTTCAGTTTCATTTAGATATACCCATATCTGCTCAAATCATCTATGAAGGTCAGGAAATAACGATACCCGCCGCGAGCCTCAACACTCATCGGACCGCATACATCGGTATGTATTATTTCCAATAAGTCAGTAGCTCGCTCCATTGTTCCGGAGAACGGAGTCTTAGTCATCTTGCCCATGAGGCATGGTTCGCAAGCATCAACTGATTCATAATCAAGTGATTCCAAAAGCCCATCAGCATGGATTTTCTTCATGCGCTTTACACCAATATGACCTAAACGGCAGTGCCACAAATAAGTTGCACTATCATTATTAACTTTGCATCTTTTGGCTTCAATATTATGAATATGTGTATCACTACGATCGAGATCCAACAAACCATTTTCATTGGGTGTATGACCATAGAAGGTTTTATTCATGTAAACGGAATAACAATTATTCTCTAACTTAAATGAATAACTGTATTGCAATAAACATGATCAAATCATATTCATGCTCAACGCAAACACCAAATAACACTTATTTAGGTTCAACACTAATCCCGAAAGTATAGGGAGTGTGCGATGATGATCATATCAATCTTGGAACTACTTCCAACACACATCGTCACTTCACCCTTAACTAGTCTCTGTTCATTCTGCAACTCCCGTTTCGAGTTACTAATCTCGGCAACTGAACTAGTATCAAATACTAAGGGGTTGCTATAAACACTAGTAAAGTACACATCAATAACATGTATATCAAATATACCTTTGTTCACTATGCCATCCTTCTTATCCGCCAAGTATCTAGGGCGATTCCACTTCTAGTGACCAGTCCCTTTGCAGTAGAAGTACTTAGTCTCAGGCTTAGGTCCAGACTTGGGCTTCTTCATTTGAGCAGCAACTCGCTTGCCATTCTTCTTGAAGTTCCCCTTCTTCCCTTTGCCCTTTTCTTGAAACTAGTGGTCTTGTCAACCATCAACACTTGATGTTTTTCTTGATTTCTACCTTCGTTGATTTCAGCATCATAAAGAGCTTGGGAATTGTCTTATCCATCCCTTGCATATTATAGTTCATCACGAAGCTCTTGTATCTTGGTGGCACTGATTGAAGAATTCTGTCGATGACACTATCATCCGGAAGATTAACTCCCAGTTGAATCAAGTGATTGTTATACCCAGACATTCTGAGTATATGTTCACTGACAGAACTATTCTCCTCCATCTTGCAGCTGTAGAACTTATTGGAGACCTCATATCTCTCAATCCGGGCATTTGCTTGAAATATTAACTTCAACTCCTGGAACATCTCATATGCTCCATGACGTTCAAAACGTCGTTGAAGTCTCGGTTCTAAGCCGTAAAGCATGGCACACTGAACTATCGAGTAGTCATCAGCTTTGCTCTGCGGGACATTCATAACATCTGGTGTTGCTCCTGCAGCAGTTTTGTCACCTAGTGGTGCATCAAGGACATAATTCTTCTATGCAGCAATGAGGATAATCCTCAAGTTATGGACCCAGTCCGTGTAATTGCTACCATCATCTTTCAACTTTGCTTTCTCAAGGAACGCATTAAAATTCAATGGAACAACAGCACGAGCCATCTATGTACAACAAACATAGACATGAAAAATACTATCAGGTACTAAGTTCATGATAAATTTAAGTTCAATTAATCATATTACTTAAGAACTCCCACTTAGATAGATATCCCTCTAATCATCGAAGTGATCACGTGATCCAAATCAACTAAACCATAACTGATCATCACGTGAAATGGAGTAGTTTTCAATGGTGAACATCACTATGTTGATCATATCTACTATATGATTCACGCTCGACCTTTCGGTCTCAGTGTTCCGAGGCCATATCTGCATATGCTAGGCTCGTCAAGTTTAACATGAGTATTCTGCGTGTGCAAAACTGGCTTGCACCCTTTGTAGATGGACGTAGAGCTTATCACACTCGATCATTACGTGGTGTCTGGGCACGACGAACTTTGGCAACGGTGCATACTCAGGGAGAACACTTTTATCTGGAAATTTAGTGAGAGATCATCTTATAATGCTACCGTCAATCAAAGCAAAATAATATGCATAAAAGATAAACATCACATGCAATCAATATAAGTGATATGATATGGCCATCATCAGCTTGTGCTTGTGATCTCCATCTCCGAAGCACCGTCATGATCACCATCGTCACCGGCGCGACACCTTGATCTCCATCGTAGCATCGTTGTCATCTCGCCAACTATTGCTTCTACGACTATCGCTACCGCTTAGTGATAAAGTAAAGCATTACAGGGCGATTGTATTGCATACAATAAAGCGACAACCATATGGCTCCTGCTAGTTGCTGATAACTCGGTTACAAAACATGATCATCTCATACAATAAAATATAGCATCATGTCTTGACCATATCACATCACAACATGCCCTGCAAAAACAAGTTAGACGTCCTCTACTTTGTTGTTTGCAAGTTTTATGTGGCTGCTACGGGCTGAGCAAGAACCGTTCTTACCTACGCATCAAAACCACAACGATAGTTCGTTAAGTTAGTGATGTTTTAACCTCCTCAAGGACCGGGCGTAGCCACACTCGGTTCAACTAAAGTTGGAGAAACTGACACCCGCCAGCCACCTGTGTGCAAAGCACGTCGGTAGAACCAGTCTTGCGTAAGCGTACGCGTAATGTCGGTCCGGGCCGCTTCATCCAACAATACCGCCGAACCAAAGTATGACATGCTAGTAAGCAGTATGACTTGTATCGCCCACAACTCACTTGTGTTCTACTCGTGCATATAACATCTACGCATAAACCTGGCTCTGATACCACTGTTGGGGAACGCAGTAATTTAAAAAAAATTCTTACGCACATGCAGGATCATGGTGATGCATAGCAACGAGAGGGGAGAGTGTTGTCTACGTACCCTCGTAGACCGTAAGCGAAAGCGTTTATCAACGCGGTTTATGTAGTCGTACACCTTCACGATCCGTCCTGATCAAGTACCGAACGTACGGCACCTCCGCATTCAGCACACGTTCAGCTCGATGACGTCCACGCCTTCTCGATCCAGCAAGAGGGGCGAAGTAGTAGATGAGTTCCCGGCAGCACGACGGCGTGGTGACGGTGTTGGTGAAGAACAATCTCTGCAGGGCTTCGCCTAAGGACTACGAAAACTATGACAGAGGATAAACTAGAGGGGACGGGGTAGCCGGCACACGGCTTGGTGTTTCTTGATGTGTCTTGGGTGCTAGCCCTACCCCTCTATTTATATGTTGAGCCTTGGGGTCGAAACTTGGAGTAAAAGCCTCCACAAAGTCGGTTTCACCCGAAAGGCAAGAGTCCTTGTCGGACTCCAGGGCCAGACGCCAGGGTTCCCGGCGTCTGGACCCGGACGGCAGGGACCCTGGCGTCTAGCCCCTGGACTCCGCAAAACTTCCTTTTGCTCTTTCCAAAAACCTCGTGGGCTTTCCCTTTTGGCCCAGATAAAATGTTCTCGTGCCCAAACATTTCGGGAAACATCCGGAACCCCTTCCGATGGATTCCGGAACCCTTCCGGGGATCAAACACTACTATCCATATATCAATCTTTACTTCCGGACCATTCCGGAGTTCCTCGTCATATTCATGATCTCATCCGAAACTCCGAACACATTCGGTCACCAACATACTTAACTCATAGTACTATATCGTCAACGAACGTTAAGCGTGCAGACCCTACGGGTTCGAGAACTATGTAGACATGACCGAGACACCTCTCTGGTCAATAACCAATAGCGGAACCTGGATGCCCATATTGGCTCCTACATATTCTACGAAGATCTTTATCGGTCAGACCGCATAACAACATATGTTGTTCCCTTTGTCATAGGTATGTTACTTGCCCGAGATTCGATCGTTGGTATCTCAATACCTAGTTCAATCTCGTTACCGGCAAGTCTCTTTACCCATTCCGTAATACATCATCCCGCAACTAACTCATTAGTTACAATGCTTGCAAGGCTTATAGTGATGTGCATTACCGAGTGGGCCTAGAGATACCTCTCCGACAATCGAAGTGACAAATCCTAATCTCGAAATACGCCAACCCAACAAGTACCTTCGGAGACACCTGTAGAGCACCTTTATAATCAACCAGTTACGTTGTGACGTTTGGTAGCACACAAAGTGTTCCTCCGGTAAACGGGAGTTGCATAATCTCATAGTCATAGGAACATGTATAAGTCATGAAGAAAGCAATAGCAGAATACTAAACGATCAAGTGCTAAGCTAACGGAATGGGTCAAGTCAATCACATAATTCTCCTAATGATGTGATCCCGTTAATCAAATGATAACTCATGTCTATGGCTAGGAAACATAACCATCTTTGATTAACGAGCTAGTCAAGTAGAGGCATAATAGTGACACTCTGTTTGTCTATGTATTCACACAAGTATTATGTTTCCGGTTAATACAATTCTAGCATGAATAATAAACATTTATCATGATATAAGGAAATAAATAATAACTTTATTATTGCCTCTAGGGCATATTTCCTTCACGTCCAATATATCGATCTTTATGTCTCAACCATTTCGAGAGTCCTTGTCATGTCCGTGAACACAAAAACTCATAATACTGATCGTCACAGAACTTTAAGCGTGCGGACCCTACGGGTTTGAGAACTATGTAGACATGACCGAGACACGTCCCCGGTGAATAACCAATAGCGGAACCTGGATGCTCATATTGGTTCCTACATATTCTACGAAGGTCTTTATAGGTCAAATCGCGTAACAATATACGTTGTTCCCTTTGTCATCGGTATGTTACTTTCCCGAGATTCGATCATCGGTATCTCAATACCTAGCTCAATCTCGTTACCGGCAAGTCTCTTTACTCGTTCTGTAGTGCATAATCCCGTAATTAACTCATTAGTCACATTGCTTGCAAGGCTTATAGTGATGTGCATTACCAAGAGGGCCCAGAGATACCTCTCCGAAAATCGGAGTGACAAATCCTATTCTTGATCTATGCCAACTCCACGAACACCATCGGAGACACCTGTAGAGGACCTTTATAATCACCCAGTTACGTTGTGAAGTTTGGTAACACAGAAAGTGTTCCTCCGGTATTCGGGAGTTGCATAATCTCATAGTCATAGGAACATGTATAAGTCATGGAGAAAGCAATAGCAGTAAACTAAACGATCAACTGCTAAGCTAACAAAATGGGTCAAGTCAATCACATCATTCTCCTAATGATGTGATCCCGTTAATCAAATGACAACTCATGTCTATGGCTAGGAAACTCAACCATCTTTCATCAACGAGCTAGTCAAGTAGAGGCATACTAGTGACACTATGTTTGTCTATGTGTTCCCACATGTATTATGTTTCCGGGTCATACAATTCTAGCATGAATAATAAACATTTATCATGATATGAGGAAATAAATAATAACTTTATTATTGCCTCTTGGGCATATTTCCTTCAGTCTCCCACTTGCACTAGAGTCAATAATCTAGATTACACAGTAATGATTCTAACACCCATGGAGTCTTGGTGCTGATCATGTTTTGCTCGTGGAAGAGGCTTAGTCAACAGTCTGCAACATTCAGATCCGTATGTATCTTGCAAATCTCTATGTCTCCCACCTAGACTTGATCCCGGATGGAATTGAAGCGTCTCTTGATGTGCTTGGTTCTCTTGTGAAATCTGGATTCCTTTGCCAAGGCAATTGCACCAGTATTGTCACAAAAGATTTTCATTGGACCCGATGCACTAGGTATGACACCTAGATCGGATATGAACTCCTTCATCCAAACTCCTTCATTTGCCGCTTCCGAAGCAGCTATGTACTCTGCTTCACACGTAGATCCCGCCACGACGCTTTGTTTAGAACTGCACCAACTGACAGCTCCATCGTTCAATAAAAACACGTATCCGGTTTGCGATTTAGAATTGTCTGGATCAGTGTCAAAGCTTGCATCGACGTAACCATTTACGACGAGCTCTTTGTCACCTCCATAAACGAGAAACATATCCTTAGTCCTTTTCAGGTATTTCAGGATGTTCTTGACCGTTATCCAGTGATCCACTCCTGGATTACTTTCGTACCTCCCTGCTAAACTAATAGCAAGGCACACATGAGTTCTGGTACGCAGCATTGCATACATGATAGAGCCTATGGCTGAAGCATAGGGAACACTTTTCATTTTCTCTCTATCTTCTGCAGTGGTCGGGCATTGAGTCTGACTCAACTTCACACCTTGTAACACAGGCAAGAACCCTTTCTTTGCTTGATCCATTTTGAACTTTATCAAAACTTTATCAAGGTATGTGCTTTGTGAAAGTCCAATTAAGCGTCTTGATCTATCTCTATAGATCTTTGATACGTCCATTTTGCATCATGCTTTTATATCGATATTTATTGCATTATGGGCTGTTATTACAGATTATGTAACAATACTTATGCCTATTCTCTCTTATTTTACAAGGTTTACATAAGGAGGGAGAATGCCGGCAGCTGGAATTCTGGGCTGGAAAAGGAGCAAATATTAGAGACCTATTCTGCACAACTCCAAAAGTCCTGAAACTCCAAGGAAGTTATTTTTGGAAATAATAAAAAATACTGAATGGAAGAAATACCAGAGGGGGCCCACACCCTGGCCACGAGGGTGGGGGCGCGCCCTACCCCCTGGGCGCGCCCCCTGCCTCGTGGGCCCCCTGTTGGCCCTCCGGTGCCCATCTTCTGCTATATGAAGTCTTTCGTCCGAAGAAAAATCATAAGCAAGCTTTCGGGACGAGACTCCGCCGCCACGAGGCGGAACCTTGGCGGAACCAATCTAGGGCTCCGGCGGAGCTGTTCTGCCGGGGACACTTCCCTCCGGGAGGGGGAAATCATCGCCATCGTCATCACCAACGCTCCTCTCATCGGGAGGGGGCCAATCTCCATCAACATCTTCACCAGCACCATCTCCTCTCAAACCCTAGTTCATCTCTTGTATCCAATTC
This sequence comes from Triticum aestivum, assembly GCF_018294505.1. NCBI lineage: Eukaryota > Viridiplantae > Streptophyta > Magnoliopsida > Poales > Poaceae > Triticum > Triticum aestivum. The sequence continues at coordinate 451,350,274 of NC_057811.1, read as the reverse complement.
TTGTCTCTAAGTCTGGGATTGGTACCTGTAGGTTGCTAGTAGTGTTGATTACTCCTTGTAGTTGATGCTAGTTGGTTTATTTGGTGGAAGATCATATGTTCAGATCCATTATGCATATTAATACTCCTCTGATTATGAACATGAATATGCTTTGTGAGTAGTTACGTTTGTTCCTGAGGACATGGGAGAAGTCTTGCTATTAGTAGTCATGTGAATTTGGTATTCGTTCGATATTTTGATGAGATGTATGTTGTCTCTCCTCTAGTGGTGTTATGTGAACGTCGACTACATGACACTTCACCATTATTTGGGCCTAGAGGAAGGCATTGGGAAGTAATAAGTAGATGATGGGTTGCTAGAGTGACAGAAGCTTAAACCCTAGTTTATGCGTTGCTTCGTAAGGGGCTGATTTGGATCCATATGTTTCATGCTATGGTTAGGTTTACCTTAATACTTCTTTTGTAGTTGCGGATGCTTGCAATAGGAGTTAATCATAAGTGGGATGCTTGTCCAAGTAAGGACAGCACCCAAGCACCGGTCCACCCACATATCAAATTATCAAAGTACCGAACGCGAATCATATGAACGTGATGAAAACTAGCTTGACGATAATTCCCATGTGTCCTCGGGAGCGCTTTTCTCTATATAAGAGTTTGTCCAGGCTTGTCCTTTGCTACAAAAAGGATTGGGCCACCTTGCTGCACTTTATTTACTTTTGTTACTTGTTGCTCGTTACAAATTATCTTATCACAAAACTATCTGTTACCTATAATTTCAGTGCTTGCAGAGAATACCTTGCTGAAAACCGCTTATCATTTCCTTCTGCTCCTCGTTGGGTTCGACACTCTTACTTATCGAAAGGACTATGATAGATCCCCTATACTTGTGGGTCATCAAGACTCTTTTCTGGCGCCGTTGCCGGGGAGTGAAGCGCCTTTGGTAGGTGGAATTTGGTAAGGAAAATTTATATAGTGTGCTGAAATTTATTGTCACTTGTTACTATGGAAAGTAATCCTCTGAGGGGCTTGTTCGGGGTATCTTCACCCCGACCAGTAGAGCAAAGAGTTGCTCCTCAACCTACTGAACCTACTGAAAATGAAAATGTCTACTTTGAAATTCCTTCGGGTATGGTAGAAAAACTGCTAGCTAATCCTTTTGCAGGAGATGGAACATTACATCCTGATGAGCACCTAATATATGTGGATGAGGTTTGTGGATTATTTAAGCTTGCAGGTATGCCCGATGATGTTATCAAGAAGAAGGTCTTCCCTTTATCTTTGAAGGGAGATGCATTGACATGGTATAGGCTATGTGATGATATGGGATCATGGAACTACAAACGATTGAAATTGGAATTTCATCAGAAGTTTTATCCTATGCATCTTGTTCATCGTGATCGCAATTATATATATAATTTTTGGCCTCGCGAAGGAGAAAGCATCGCTCAAGCTTGGGGGAGGCTTAAATCAATGTTATATTCATGCCCCAATCATGAGCTCTCAAGAGAAATGATTATTCAAAATTTTATGCTCGGCTTTCTGACAACAATCGCACCATGCTCGATACTTCTTGTGCTGGCTCTTTTATGATGAAGACTATTGAATTCAAATGGGATTTATTGGAAAGAATTAAACGCAACTCTGAAGATTGGGATCTCGACGAAGGTAAGGAGTCAGGTATGACACCTAAGTTTGATTGTGTTAAATCTTTTATGGATACCGATGTTTTCCGTAAATTTAGCACTAAATATGGACTTGACTCTGAGATAGTAGCTTCTTTCTGTGAATCTTTTGCTACTCATGTTGATCTCCCTAAGGAGAAGTGGTTTAAATATCATCCTCCCATAGAAGTAAAAGTAGTTGCACCTATTAAAGTTGAAGAAAAGACTATCACTTATAATGATCCTATTGTTCCTACTGCTTATGTTGAGAAACCACCTTTCCCTGTTAGGATAAAGGATCATGCTAAAGCTTCAACTGTGGTTCGTAAAAGCAATATTAGAACTTATACACCTCCTGAGCAAGTTAAAGTTGAACCTAATATTGCTATTGTTAAAGATCTCTTGGCTGATAATATTGATGGGCATGTTATTTATTTCTGTGATGAGACTGCTAGAATTGCTAAACCTTGTGCTAAAGATAAACATAGACCTGTGGTAGGCATGCCTGTTATTTCTGTTAAAATAGGAGATCATTGTTATCATGGCTTGTGTGATATGGGTGCTAGTGCTAGTGCAATACCTATTGACTTATACAAAGAAATTATGCATGATATTGCACCTGCTGAGTTAGAAGATATTGATGTCACAATTAAACTTGCCAATAGAGATACTATTTCACCAATTGGGATTGTTAGAGATGTTGAAGTCTTGTGTGGGAAAACTAAATATCCTGCTGATTTTCTTGTTCTTGGTTCCCCACAAGATAGCTTTTGTCCCATTATATTTGGTAGACCCTTCTTAAACACTGTTAATGCTAAGATAGACTGCGAAAAGGATGTTGTTACTATTGGTTTAGGTGATATGTCTCATGAGTTTAATTTCTCTAAATTTCGTAGACAACACCGTGAAGAGGAATTGCCTAGTAAAGATGAAATTATTGGTCTTGCTTCTATTGCCGTACCTCCTAGTGATCCTTTAGAACAATATTTGCTAGACCATGAAAATGATATGTTTATGAATGAAAGAAGGGAAATAGATGAAGTGTTCTTTAAACAGGGACCTATTCTGAAACACAACTTGCCTGTTGAAATCCTAGGGGATCCTCCTCCACCCAAGGGTGATCCCGTGTTTGAGCTTAAACCATTGCCTGATACTCTTAAATATGCTTATCTTGATGAAAAGAAGATATATCCTGTTATTATTAGTGCTAACCTTTCAGAGAAGGAGGAAGAAAAATTATTGAAAACTCTGAAGAAGCACCGTGCTGCTATTGGATATACTCTTGATGATCTTAAGGGCATTAGTCCCACTCTATGTCAACACAAAATAAATTTGGAGAAAGATGCCAAACCAGTTATTGATCATCAACGACGGCTGAATCCTAAGATGAAAGAAGTGGTAAGAAAGGAAATACTAAAGCTCCTTGAGGCAGGTATAATTTATCCCGTTGCTGATAGTCAGTGGGTAAGTCCTGTCCATTGTGTCCCTAAGAAGGGAGGTATTACTGTCGTTCCTAATGATAAAGATGAATTGATTCCGCAAAGAATTATTACAGGTTATAGGATGGTAATTGATTTCCGCAAATTAAATAAGGCTACTAAAAAAGATCATTACCCCTTACCTTTTATTGATCAAATGCTAGAAAGATTATCCAAACATACACATTTTTGCTTTCTAGATGGTTATTCTGGTTTCTCTCAAATACCTGTGTCAGCTGATGATCAAGCTAAGACCACTTTTACTTGCCCTTTCGGTACTTTTGCTTATAGACGTATGCCTTTTGGTTTATGTAATGCACCTGCTACCTTTCAAAGATGCATGATGGCTATATTCTCTGACTTTTGTGAAAAGATTTGTGAGGTTTTCATGGACGATTTCTCCGTTTATGGATCCTCTTTTGATGATTGCTTAAGCAACCTTGATCGAGTTTTGCAGAGATGTGAAGAAACTAACCTTGTCTTGAATTGGGAAAAGTGCCACTTTATGGTTAATGAAGGTATTGTCTTGGGGCATAAAATTTCTGAAAGAGGTATTGAAGTTGATAAAGCTAAAGTTGATGCTATTGAAAAGATGCCATGTCCCAAGGACACCAAAGGTATAAGAAATTTCCTTGGTCATGCCGGATTTTATAGGAGGTTCATTAAGGACTTCTCAAAAATTTCTCGGCCTCTGACTAATTTATTACAAAAAGATATACCATTTGTCTTTGATGATGATTGTGTAGAAGCATTTGAAATACTTAAGAAAGCATTGATTTCTGCACCTATTGTTCAGCCACCTGATTGGAATTTACCCTTTGAAATTATGTGTGATGCTAGTGATTATGCTGTAGGTGCTGTTCTAGGGCAAAGAGTTGATAAGAAATTAAATGTTATTCAATATGCTAGTAAAACTCTAGACAATGCCCAGAGAAATTATGCTACTACTGAAAAAGAATTCTTAGCAGTTGTATTTGCTTGTGATAAGTTCAGACCTTATATTGTTGATTCTAAAGTAACTATTCACACTGATCATGCTGCTATTAAATATCTTATGGAAAAGAAAGATGCTAAACCTAGACTTATTAGATGGGTTCTCTTGCTACAAGAATTTGATTTGCATATTATTGATAGAAAGGGAGCTGAGAACCCCGTTGCAGACAACTTGTCTAGGTTAGAAAATGTTCTTGATGACCCACTACCTATTGATGATAGCTTTCCTGATGAACAATTAAATGTCATAAATGCTTCTCGTACTGCTCCATGGTATGCTGATTATGCTAATTACATTGTTGCTAAATTTATACCACCTAGTTTCACATACCAGCAAAAGAAAAAGTTTTTCTATGATTTGAGACATTACTTTTGGGATGACCCACATCTTTATAAAGAAGGAGTAGATGGTGTTATTAGACGTTGTGTACCTGAGCATGAACAGGAACAGATCCTACGCAAGTGTCACTCCGAGGCTTATGGAGGACACCACGCTGGAGATAGAACTGCACATAAGGTATTGCAATCCGGTTTTTATTGGCCTACTCTCTTCAAGGATGCCCGTAAGTTTGTCTTATCTTGTGATGAATGTCAAAGAATTGGTAATATTAGTAGACGTCAAGAAATGCCTATGAATTATTCACTTGTTATTGAACCATTTGATGTTTGGGGCTTTGATTATATGGGACCGTTTCCTGCCTCTAATGGGTATACACATATTTTAGTTGCTGTTGATTACGTTACTAAGTGGGTAGAAGCTATTCCAACTAGTAGTGCTGATCATAACACTTCTATTAAGATGCTTAAAGAAGTTATTTTTCCGAGGTTTGGAGTCCCTAGATATTTAATGACTGATGGTGGTTCACATTTTATTCATGGTGCCTTTCGTAAAATGCTTGCTAAGTATGATGTTAATCATAGAATTGCATCTCCTTATCACCCACAGTCTAGTGGTCAAGTAGAATTGAGTAATAGAGAGCTCAAATTAATTTTGCAAAAGACTGTTAATAGATCTAGAAAGAATTGGTCCAAGAAACTTGATGATGCATTATGGGCCTATAGAACTGCATATAAAAATCCTATGGGTATGTCTCCGTATAAAATGGTTTATGGAAAAGCATGTCACTTACCTCTCGAACTAGAACATAAGGCATATTGGGCTATTAAAGAGCTCAACTTATGATTTCAAACTTGCCGGTGAGAAGAGGTTATTTGACATTAGCTCACTTGATGAATGGAGAACCCAAGCCTATGAGAATGCCAAATTGTTTAAAGAAAAAGTTAAAAGATGGCATGACAAAAGAATACAAAAGCGTGAGTTTAATGTAGGTGATTATGTATTGCTATACAACTCTCGTTTAAGATTTTTTGCAGGAAAACTTCTCTCTAAATGGGAAGGTCCTTACGTTATCGAGGAGGTCTATCGTTCCGGTGCCATAAAAATCAACAACTTCGAAGGCACAAATCCGAAGGTGGTGAACGGTCAAAGAATCAAACATTATATCTCAGGTAATCCTATAAATGTTGAAACCAATGTTATTGAAACCGTAACCCCGGAGGAATACATAAGGGACACCTTCCGGAACGTTTCAGACTCCGAAAAGGAATAGGTATGTGGTACGGTAAGTAAACCGACTCCAAAACAGTTCTAATGGCAATTTTTCTCCATTTTGGAATATTTAGAAAAATAGAAAAATAAGAAGCAGTCTGGGAAGGACATGAGGGCTCCACGAGGGTGGAGGGCGCGCCCTACCCCCTGCCTCATGGGCACCTCGCGCTCTCCGGACTCCGTTTTCTTGCACGATACGTATTTTGGTCGGTAAAAATTCATTATATAATCTCCCGAAGGTTTTGACTCCTGTATCACGCAAATATCCTCTATTTTCGTTTCGAGCTGTTTCTGTAGCAGATTTGGAGCAAGATGTCATCTCAGGATTCCGACGGAGAGAGCTATGTCTCACACCTCATTGCTGACCCAAAGACCTATGGGGATCTATCTCCTTGTGGTCGAACTACGGATGAGGAGGAGGACCCATTTGATGAGGATTAACGATTCAAGCTCAGAGGAGGAGGATGTCCCTCTACCTCAACCTGGGGATATGCACGTGAAGTTCAAGAAGTCTAGTCTCCCTAAGAGGGCTAAACTATCTAACAATCGATCTATTCCTTCTCGTTTTCGACAGAAAAGCAAAGGAGATTTATGTGACAAGATCTTGAAGCTGGAATCGGAGGTCATGATTTAAAGGAGGGAATTGCTCTCCTCAATTACAATATGAAGAAGCTGAAAGCACAATTTACATCATCAACAACCCCATCATCACCACCTCCGAAGAAAGAGATATAATCACATGGGTATGGGCACTCCCCTTGGCAACTGCCAAGCTTGGGGGAGGTGCCCCGGTATCGTATCACCATCACACTCCTATCTTTACCGTTTTTCTTAGTCCGATCCTTTTAGTAGTATTTTGATCTAGTAGAATAAAAGTTTTAGTATGATCTAGTTTTGAGTTTTGCTTTATGATCCCTTCTATGTAATCGAGTCCGTGAGCTATATAATAAAGATTAGTGTTGAGTCAAGGGCTTGATTACTTTGCCATGATCTTGAGGGAATAAAATAAAAAGAAAGAATAAAAAGAAACAAAGAGATCATATTGATCTTATGGAGAGTAATGACTTCACATAGAAAGAGTATGATGATTAAAAGTTGTTGAGAGTTGACAAACATAGTTTTGGTCATCGTTGCAATTAATAGGAAGTAATAAAGAAAGAGAGGTTTCACATATAAATATACTATCTTGGACATCTTTTATGATTGTGAGCACTCATTAAAATATGACATGCTAAAGAGTTGATGTTGGACAAGGAAGACAACGTAATGGGTTATGTTTTCTTATATCTGAAATAAAGTATATTGTCATGGATCATCCAACATGTTGAGCTTGCCTTTCCCCCTCATGCTAGCCAAATTCTTTGCACCAAGTAGAGATACTACTTGTGCTTCCAAAACCCTTAAACCCAGTTTTGCCATGAGAGTCCACCATATCTACCTATGGATTGAGTAAGATCCTTCAAGTAAGTTGTCATCGGTGCAAGCAATAAAAATTGCTCTCTAAATATGTATGATTGATTAGTGTGGAGGAAATAAGCTTTATACGATCTTGTGATGTGGAAGAAATAAAAGCGACGGACTGCATAATAAAGGTCCATATCACAAGTGGCAATATAAAGTGACGTTCTTTCGCATTAAGATTTTGTGCATCCAACCCTGAAAGCGCATGGCAACCTCTGCTTCCCTCTGCGAAGGGCCTATCTTTTACTTTTATCTTCTACCTTATGCAAGAGTCATGGTGATCTTCACCTTTCCTTTTTACATTTTATCCTTTGGCAAGCACAGTGTGTTGGAAAGATCCTGATATATATATATCTAATTGGATGTAAGTTAGCATGAGCTATTATTGTTGACATTACCCTTGAGGTAAAAGGTTGGGAGGCGAAACTATAAGCCCCTATCTTTCTCTGTGTCCGATTAAAACTCCGTAACCACAAGTATTGCGTGAGTGTTAGCAATTGTGAAAGACTAAATGATAGTTGAGTATGTGGACTTGCTGAAAAGCTCTGACATAGACTCTTTCTGATGTTATGATAAATTGCAATTGCTTCAATGACTGAGATTATAGTTTGTTAGTTCTCAATAAAGTTTCTGATTCATACTTTGCATTGTGAATAGATTATTACTTGAGCATAAGAAATCATATGACATTATCCATATATGTTGCTGTTATAAGAATGATTATGATGCCCTCATGTCCGTACTTTATTTTATCGACACCTCTACCTCTAAACATGTGGACATATTTATCGTTATCGGCTTCCGCTTGAGGACAAGCGAGGTATAAACTTGGGGGAGTTGATACGTCCATTTTGCATCATGCTTTTATATCGATATTTATTGCATTATGGGCTGTTATTCCACATTATGTCACAATACTTATGCCTATTCTCTCTTATTTTACAAGGTTTACATAAGGAGGGAGAATGCCGGCAGCTCGAATCCTGGGCTGGAAAAGGAGCTAATATTAGAGACCTATTCTGCACAACTCCAAAAGTCCTGAAACTCCACGGAAGTTATTTTTGGAAATAATAAAAAATACTGAACGGAAGAAATACCAGAGGGGGCCCACACCCTGGCCACGAGGGTGGGGGCGCGCCCTACCCCCCTGGGCGCGCCCCCTGCCTCGTGGGCCGCCCTCCGGTGCCCATCTTCTGCTATATGAAGTCTTTCGTCCGAAGAAAAATCATAAGCAAGCTTTCGGGACGAGACTCCGCCGCCACGAGGCGGAACCTTGGCGGAACCAGTCTAGGGCTCCGGCGGAGCTGTTCTGCCGGGGACACTTCCCTTCGGGAGGGGGAAATCATCGCCATCGTCATCACCAACGCTCCTCTCGTCGGGAGGGGTCCAATCTCCATCAACATCTTCACCAGCACCATCTCCTCTCAAACCCTAGTTCATCTCTTGTATCCAATTCTTGTCTCTAAGTCTGGGATTGGTGCTTGTAGGTTGCTAGTAGTGTTGATTACTCCTTGTAGTTGATGCTAGTTGGTTTATTTGGTGGAAGATCATATGTTCAGATCCTATATGCATATTAATACTCCTCTGATTATGAACATGAATATGCTTTGTGAGTAGTTATGTTTGTTCCTGAGGACATGGGAGAAGTCTTGCTATTAGTAGTCATGTGAATTTGGTATTCGTTCGATATTTTGATGAGATGTATGTTGTCTCTCCTCTAGTAGTGTTATGTGAACGTCGACTACATGACACTTCACCATTGTTTGGGCCTAGAGGAAGGCATTGGGAAGTAATAAGTAGATGATGGGTTGCTAGAGTGACAGAAGCTTAAACCCTAGTTTATGCGTTGCTTCGTAAGGGGCTGATTTGGATCCATATGTTTCATGCTATGGTTAGGTTTACCTTAATACTTCTTTTGTAGTTGCGGATGCTTGCAATAGGAGTTAATCATAAGTGGGATGCTTGTCCAAGTAAGGACAGCACCCAAGCACCGGTCCACCCACATATCAAATTATCAAAGTACCGAACGCGAATCATATGAACGTGATGAAAACTAGCTTGATGATAATTCCCATGTGTCCTCGGGAGTGCTTTTCTCTATATAAGAGTTTGTCCAGGCTTGTCCTTTGCTACAAAAAGGATTGGGCCACCTTGCTGCACTTTATTTACTTTTGTTACTTGTTGCTCGTTACAATTATCTTATCACAAAACTATCTGTTACCTATAATTTCAGTGCTTGCAGAGAATACCTTGCTGAAAACCGTTTATCATTTCCTTCTGCTCCTCGTTGGGTTCGACACTCTTACTTATCGAAAGGAATACGATAGATCCCCTATACTTGTGGATCATCAATCTTGATGCCCAATATATAAGCAGCTTCACCGAGGTCTTTCATTCAAAAACTCTTATTCAAGTATCCTTTTATGCTATCCAGAATTTCTATATCATTTCCAATCAACAATATGTCATCCACATATAATATTAGAAACGCTACAGAGCTCCCACTCACTTTCTTGTAAATACAGGCTTCACCAAAAGTCTGCATAAAACCATATGCTTTGGTCACACTATCAAAACATTTATTCCAACTCCGAGAAGCTTGCACCAGTCTATAAATGGATCGCTGGAACTTGCACACTTTGTTAGCACCCTTTGGATCGACAAAACCTTCTAGTTGCATCATATACAACTCTTCTTCCAGAAATCCATTCAGGAATGCAGTTTTGACATCCATTTGCCAAATTGCATAATCATACAATGCGGCAATTGCTACATGATTCGGACAGACTTAAGCATCGCTACGGGTGAGAAAGTCTCATCGTAGTCAACCCCTTGAACTTGTCGAAAACCTTTCACAACAAGTCGAGCTTTGTAGACAGTAACATTACCGTCAGCGTCAGTCTTCTTCTTGAAGATCCATTTATTCTCTATGGCTTGCCGATCATCGGGCAAGTCAACCAAAGTCCACACTTTGTTCTCATACATGGATCCCATCTCAGATTTCATGGCCTCAAACCATTTTGCGAAATCTGGGCTCACCATCGCTTCTTCATAGTTCGTAGGTTCGCCATGGTCAAGTAACATGACTTCCAGAATAGGATTACCGTACCACTCTGGTGCGGATCTTACTCTGGTTGACCTACAAGGTTCGGTAGTAACTTGATCTGAAGTTTATGATCAATATCATTAGCTTCCTCACTAATTGGTGTAGGTGTCACAGGAACCGGTTTCTGTGATGAACTACTTTCCAATAAGGGAGCAGGTACAGTTACCTCATCAAGTTATACTTTCCTCCCACTCACTTCTTTCGAGAGAAACTCCTTCTCTAGAAAGGATCCATTCTTAGCAACGAATGTTTTGCCTTCGGATCTGTGATAGAAGGTGTACCCAACAGTTTCCTTTGGGTATCCTATGAAGACACATTTCTCCGATTTGGGTTCGAGCTTATCAGCTTGAAGCTTTTTCACATAAGCATCGCAGCCCCAAACTTTAAGAAACGACAACTTTGGTTTCTTGCCAAACCACAGTTCATAAGGCGTCGTCTCAACGGATTTCGATGGTGCCCTATTTAACGTGAATGCAGTCGTCTCTAAAGCATAACACCAAAACGATAGCGGTAAATCCGTAAGAGACATCATAGATTGCACCATATCTAGTAAAGTACGATTACGACGTTCGGACACACCATTACGCTGTGGTGTTCCGGGTGGCGTGAGTTGCGAAACTATTCCGCATTGTTTCAAATGAAGACAAAACTCGTAACTGAAATATTCTCCTCCACGATCAGATCGTAAAAACTTTATTTTCTTGTTACGATGATTTTCCACTTCACTCTGAAATTCTTTGAACTTTTCAAATGTTTCAGACTTATGTTTCATTAAGTAGATATACCCATATCTGCTCAAATCATCTGTGAAGGTGAGAAAATAACGATACCCGCCGCGAGCCTCAATATTCATCGGACCACATACATCAGTATGTATGATTTCCAACAAATCTGTTGCTCGCTCCATTTTTCCGGAGAACGGCGTTTTAGTCATCTTGCCCATGAAGCATGGTTCGCAAGTACAAAGTGATTCATAATCAAGTGATTCCGAAAGTCCATCAGTATGGAGTTTCTTCATGCGCTTTACACCAATATGACCCAAACGGCATTGCCACAAATAAGTTGCACTATCATTATCAACTCTGCATCTTTTGGCTTCAACATTATGAATATGTGTATCACTACTATCGAGATTCAACAAAAATAGACCACTCTTCAAGGGTGCATGACCATAAAAGATATTACTCATATAAATAGAACAACCATTATTCTCAGATTTAAATGAATAACCGTTTCACATCAAACAAGATCCGGATATATTGTTCATGCTCAACGCTGACACCAAATAACAATTATTCAGGTCTAAAACTAATCCCTAAGGTAGATGTAGAGGTAGCGTGCCGACGGCGATCACATCGACTTTGGAACCATTTCCCACGCGCATCGTCACCTCGTCCTTAGCCAATCTTCGCTCAATCCGTAGTCCCTGTTTCGAGTTGCAAATATTAGCAACAGAACCAGTATCAAATACCCAGGTGCTACTATGAGCTTTAGTAAGGTACACATCAATAACATGTATATCACATATACCTTTGTTCACCTTGCCATCCTTCTTATCCGCCAAATACTTGGGGCAGTTCCGCTTCCAGTGACCAGTCTGTTTGCAGTAGAAGCACTCAGTCTCAGGCTTAGGTCCAGACTTAGGTTTCTTCTCCTGAGCAGCAACTTGTTTGCTGTTCTTCTTGAAGTTCCCCTTCTTCTTCCCTTTACCCTTTTTCTTGAAACTGGTGGTCTTGTTGACCATCAACACTTGATGCTCCTTCTTAATTTCTACCTCCGCAGCCTTTAGCATTGCGAAGAGCTCGGGAATTGTCTTATCCATCCCTTGCATATTATAGTTCATCACGAAGCTCTTGTAGCTTGGTGGCAGTGATTGAAGAATTCTGTCAATGACACTATCATTCGGAAGATTAACTCGCAGTTGAATCAAGTGGTTATTATACCCAGACATTTTGAGTATATGTTCACTGACAGAACTATTCTCCTCCATCTTGCAGCTATAGAACTTATTGGAGACTTCATATCTCTCAATCTGGGCATTTGCTTGAAATATTATTAACTTAAACTCCTGGAACATCTCATATGCTCCATGAAGTTCAAAACATCGTTGAAGTCCCGGTTCTAAGCCATAAAGCATGGCACACTGAATTATCGAGTAGTCATCAGCTTTGCTCTGCCAGACGTTCTTAACGTCGTCAGTTGCATCTGCAGCAGGCCTGGCACCCAGCGGTGCTTCCAGGAAGTAATTCTTCTGTGCAGCAATGAGGATAATCCTCAAGTTACGGACCCAGTCCGTGTAATTGCTACCATCATCTTTCAACTTTGCTTTCTCAAGGACGCATTAAAATTCAACGGAACAACAACACGGGCCATCTATCCTCGATAACATAGACAAGCAAAATACTATCAGGTACTAAGTTCATGATAAATTTAAGTTCAATTAATCATATTACTTAAGAACTCCCACTTAGATAGACATCTCTCTTATCATCTAAGTGATCACGTAATCCAAATCAACTAAACCATAACCGATCATCACGTGAAATGGAGTAGTTTTCAATGGTGAACATCACTATGTTGATCATATCCACTATATGATTCACGTTCGACCTTTCGGTCTCAGTGTTCCAAGGCCATATCTGCATATGCTAGGCTCGTCAAATTTAACCCGAGTATTTCCGCTTGTGCAAAACTGGCTTGCACATGTTGTATGTGAACGTAGAGCTTATCACACCCGATCATCACGTGGTGTCTCGGCACGACGAACTTTGGCAACGGTGCATACTCAGGGAGAACACTTGTACATTGAAATTTAGTGAGAGATCATCTTATAATGCTACCGTCAATCAAAGCAGAATAAGATGCATAAAGGATAAACATCACATGCAATCAATATAAGTGATATGATATGGCCATCATCATCTTGTGCCTTTGATCTCCATCTCCAAAGCACCGTCATGATCACCATCGTCACCGGCGCGACACCTTGTTCTCCATCGTAGCATCGTTGTCATCTCGCCAACTATTGCTTCTACGACTATCGCTACCGCTTAGTGATAAAGTAAAGCAATTACAGGGCGATTGCATTGCATACAATAATGCGACAACCATATGGATCCTGCCAGTTGCCGATAACTCTGTTACAAAACATGATCATCTCATATAATAAAATATAGCATCATGTCTTGACCATATCACATCACAACATGCCCTGCAAAAACAAGTTAGACGTCCTCTACTTTGTTGTTGCAAGTTTTACGTGGCTGCTACGGGCTGAGCAAGAATCGTTCTTACCTACGCATCAAAACCACAACGATATTTTGTCAAGTTAGTGATGTTTTAACCTTCTCAAGGACCGGGCGTAGTCACACTCGGTTCAACTAAAGTTGGAGAAACTGACACCCGCTAGCCACCTGTGTGCAAAGCACGTCGGTAGAACCAGTCTCGCGTAAGCGTATGCGTAATGTCGGTCCGGGCCGCTTCATCCAACAATACCGCCGAACCAAAGTATGACATGCTGGTAAGCAGTATGACTTGTATCGCCCACAACTCACTTGTGTTCTACTCGTGCATATAACATCTACGCATAAACCTGGCTCGGATGCCACTGTTGGGGAACGTAGTAATTTCAAAAAAATTCCTACGCACACGCAAGATCATGGTGATGCATAGCAACGAGAGGGGAGAGTGTCGTGTACGTACCCTCGTAGACCGTAAGCCGAAGCGTTATGACAACGCGGTTGATGTAGTCGTACGTCTTCACGATCGACCGATCCTCAGTACCGAACGTACGGCACCTCCGCGTTCAGCACACGATCAGCTCGGTGACGTCCCGCGAACTCACGATCCAGTAGAGCTTCGGGGAAGAGCTTCGTCAGCACGTCGGCGTGGTGACGGTGTTGATGAAGTTACCGACACAGGGCTTCGCCTAAGCACCGCTACAATATGACCGAGGTGGATTATGGTGGAGGGGAACACCGCACACGGCTAAAAGATCAATGATCAATTGTTGTGTCTCCAAGGGGTGCCCCCCTCCCCGTATATAAAGGAGTGGAGGAGGGGGAGGAGGCCGACCTCCTATGGCGCGCCCCATGAGGAGTCCTACTCCCACCGAGAGTATGACTCCCCCCTTCCAAGTAGGAGTAGGAGAGGAGAAGGAAGGGACAGAGGGAGAGAAGGAAAGGGGGGCGCCGCCCCCCTCCTTGTCCAATTCGGACTAGAGGGGGAGGGGGCGCGCGGCTGCCCTGGCCGCCCCTCCTCTTCTCCCACTAGGGCCCATTAGGCCCAATATATTCCCCGGGGGTTCCGGTAACCCCCCGCTACTCCGGTATATGTCTGAAACCTCCCGACACACTTCCTGTGTCCGAGCATAGTCGTCCAATATATCGATCTTTACGTCTCGACCATTTCGAGACTCCTCGTCATGTCCGTGATCATATTCGGGACTCCGAACTACCTTAGGTACATCAAAACACAAAAACTCATAATACCGATCGTCACAGAACTTTAAGCGTGCGGACCCTACGGGTTCAAGAACTATATAGACATGACCGAGACACCTCTCCAGTCAATAACCAATAGCGGAACCTGGATGCTCATATTGGTTCCTACATATTCTACGAAGATCTTTATCGGTCAAACCGCATAACAATATACGTTGTTCCCTTTGTCATCGGTATGTTACTTGCCCGAGATTCGATCGTCGGTATCTCAATACATAGCACAATCTCGTTACCGGCAAGTCCCTTTACTCGTTCTGTAGTGCATCATCCCGTAACTAACTCATTAGTCACATTGCTTGCAAGGCTTATAGTGATGTGCATTACCGAGAGGGCCCAGAGATACCTCTCCGACAATCGGAGTGACAAATCCTATTCTTGATCTATGCCAACTCCATGAACACCATCGGAGACACCTGTAGAGCACCTTTATAATCACCTAGTTACGTTGTCACGTTTGGTAGCACACAAAGTGTTCCTCCGATATTCGGGAGTTGCATAATCTCATAGTCATAGGAACATGTATAAGTCATGGAGAAAGCAATAGCAGTAAACTAAACGATCAAGTGCTAAGCTAACGAAATGGGTCAAGTCAATCACATCATTCTCCTAATGATGTGATCCCGTTAATCAAATGACAACTCATGTCTATGGCTAGGAAACTCAACCATCTTTCATCAACGAGCTAGTTAAGTAGAGGCATACTACTGACACTATGTTTGTCTATGTATTCACACATGTATTATGTTTCCGGTTAATACAATTCTTGCATGAATAATAAATATTTATCATGATATGAGGAAATAATAATAACTTTATTATTGCCTCTAGGGCATATTTCCTTCAGGTGGAGGGGCGCCGGCGCCTGCCGTGAAGCCACGTGCCCCCCTCTCGAAGCTCCCAAATGCGGCGCGGACGAAGATGGGCAAGGTATCCGCGAAGAAGAACAAGGCAGCGGATGGCTCCTCTAAGCCGTCGAGGAAGAAGCTTGCAGGGCGTGCGACGGACGCGACGGCTACCGAAGTGCCGGCGAGCTCACTTGTTGAGACGGCGGCTGACGCGCACAAGGTGTTCGATGAAATGCCCCCAGGGTATAAAATTTTGCCAACTTTTTGTTGTTGTTGTTGTTGTTTGAATGCATACATATGGATAGCTTATTTGCTTCGTTGTATATACTTTGAAGTTTCAACGATGACGCATATATGTCAACTATGGGTGTTGGCTCCAACACTTCTCATTGGTCTCAAATCAATGACATGCATTTCAATGATCATGAGTTTGAGGTGGACGAGGATGGTGAGGGCATCATCGAGTGATGACGAATTAATGAAATTCGAATTGATTAATGAAATATAAATTTCAAATTGCAACATGCCGGTGACATCAAGCTGCATGCCAAAAAAATCGAGAAAGAAGCTGCATGCCAATGGCAGCAGCAGTCATTGGTGTTGGGAGTTGTAGAAGATCCGCTACACAGCCGGCTCCTGAGATGGGACTGCATGCCAAGATGGCTGGTGTGCTTGACGGGCACGAGGGAGGAGGCGGCCGCTAGTCAATCACTCAAGCGTGAGCTGAGAGGAGATGGTTGCATGGTATAGAGATTGCCGGAGCAGATTGCGATAGAATATCATAGTCCAACTCAACGACAAGCAAACCAAGGCTACTAGGAAAAGGGCTATAGATGGAATGGCCACTAATGGCGCACCAGACATGTGGCATCATGTGCTGGTGCGCCGTTAGTGTGAAAGACACTAATGGCGCACCAGACAAACGGTGCGCCATTAGTAACAAATTTTATTTTATTTTTTATTTTGCCAGACATACTAATGGCGCACCAGGACATAGTGCGCCATTACTAGTTGTAACTAGTAATGGCGCACCAGCAACATAGTGCGCCACTAAAATATATTTTTTATTTTTTACCTTTTTGCAAAACTACTAATAGCGCACCTGGTGCAGTGCGCAATTACTAGTTTAAGCTAGTAATGGCGCACTGCCCCCCGTGCGCCATTAGTGTATATTTTATGGACACTTGATCTCGATCCCCCTCCATCTCGATCGCTATCCCACCTCGCCAGATCCGGTCCCCCTCGCCGCCGAGCACCCCCTGCACCCTCTACCCCGCTCCACCGGGCGCCGCCGCTGACCCCCCGCACCCTCCCCCGCTCCACCGCCGCCGACAACCCACCGCACCCTAGCTCCCTGGCCTGCTCCACCGCCGTCGACGACCCACCGCACCCTCCCCGGCCCGCTCCACCGCCGCCGACGCCCCCCCGCACCCTCCACGGCCCGCTCCACCGCCGCCGACGACCCCCGGCCCGCACCCTTCCCGGCCCGCTCCACCGCCGCCGACGACCACCCGCACCCTAGCTCCCCTGCTCCACCGCCGCCGACGACCCACCACACCCTCCCCGGCCCGCTCCACCGCCGCCGACGCCCCCCCGCACCCTCCCCGGCCCGCTCCACCGCCGCCGACGACCCCCCGGCCCGCACCCTCCCCGGCCCGCTCCACCGCCGCCGACGACCACCCGCACCCTAGCTCCCCTGCTCCACCGCCGACGACGACCCACCGCACCCTCCCCGGCCCGCTCCACCGCCGCCGACGCCCCCCCCCCCCCCCGCACCCTCCCCCGCTCCACCGCCGCCGACGACCCACCGCACCCTCCCCAGCCCGCTCCACCGCCGCCGACGACCCCCCGCACCCTCCCCGGCCCGCTCCACCGCCGCCGACGACCCCCCGCACCCTCCCCGGCCCGCTCCACCATCACAAATTATTACTGTTTTTGTAAAAAATTGTTACTGTTTCATATTCATATTCGTTTTCTAAAAAATTTATTAGATGCAACAAAAAATAAAAAAATTACTTATGGCGCACCTCTGGCTGGTGCGCCTTTGCTACATAAAAAAATTTACTAATGGCGCACCCGTCGTGGGTGCGCCATTGCTATGTAAAAAAACATTCTAATGGCGCACCGCTTCGGGGTGCGCCATTAGTAAGTTTCCCCCCTTAACTAATTCCTCCCCTCTCCCTCGCCAGTCCACCAGCGCGCTCACCTGACCCACGACGCCGCCGCCCCGGCCCCCGCCGGACTCCACCCCCGTCGCCCCCGCGCCCACGTGCCCCCCACCACTGCAGCTCCCCCGCGCCGCCGCCCCCGCCCCCGCGCCGCCGCCCCCGCGCCCTCCCCCGCGCAGCCATCCCTTCGACGCCGCCGCCGCCGCCAACCCCGACCCCAACCCCGACCCCGACCCCTCCGGCGACCGGTCGCGCCCGCCCAGGTACCTCTCCTCCTTCCTCCTTCCTCCTTGTCCAGCGGCCCGCCGCCCCAACTGCTCTTCTCTTTTTGTATTAGTCTCAGATAAGCAAGCATGATGCAATTATGATCTGGGCAACCGCAGATAAGTAGTAGGAGTAACTATGTTTGTAAATCAAAATTGCTTCACTCCTCGTGATAATCTGCAGATTCAAGTTGTGGCAAAAAAATGTTCTGTCTATTTACCGTGTGGAGTATACAGTTATTACAGTGTCAATGTTGATGATTTACAGTGTGGAGTAGTCATATTTTTCTTTGAAATCTAAGTGCAATTTCTCTGTCTTGTTGCTAACTGAATTTACAGTACTAAGTGGTCTCTAAATTCTGCAGTATTTATGTTCATGACTTTACTGAACTATGTTGTCTTTTCTAACAGTGCCTTCATTTAAATAGTTATATTTTAGCTTCATGGTTCTGTGTAATTTGTGCCTTGATTTTCTGTCATCTCTGAATTTTGCTGTTCCTGTGCTTGCTACTCCTTAATTCACACATGTACAGGAGGTACAAGAGGTTAAATTGAATCTAACCCTCCAATGTTATATGTTTTGAACTCCTTCCTGAAATCCCTTCTATTATTTTTATCCCAAACAAGTACCCAGGTTTATAAAGATCTAGTGAGCATTGCCAGTGTTGGGGAGGGAGTGATCTGAATTGGTTTATGTGACTCATCCTCATTAACTTTTCTCTCTAACCTTTTTTACAGTACAAATAAATTGTTCCTTCTTCTGTATTTGACCACTGTTTATTGTGGTTTTGATTTTGTTACAGTGTTCTCAAGTATAACAACATAGTGGGATCATTTGTCAACATAGTGGGATCATTTTGCAGATTCCAGCAAACAACATAGTGGGATCATTTGTCAAGGCCAGCATCGGAGTGCTAATTTACAGGTATAAATAGATAAAAGATTCAGAGTGTAGCTCTTTGTGCTCCCTGCATCCTTTTTCTGAGCTGTTTGTGCTCCCTGCATCTTTCAGCTCTCATTTTCAGTGGAGTTGTTGAATTATATGCTCTTATTGGACATGTTTTACGTGTTGATCCATCAATTGCTAGTTTGCTGGGTTTTGTCTGCGACCATCGTGTCGTGATGATTTTGCAGGTACCCCGAGAGGCCCTTGAGTTTGCCGGAATGTCGATTAACTTCCGTTCCGGCAAATTCGGGTACTCCATATGTCCTATTTTCAGCAAAGGTCATGCTGAAATTTTCCGTGAATTTTAGCATGACTTTGCTAAAAATAGGACATATGGGGCACTTCCGACTAATGCATGGGCCGGGGTATCTTAGTACTTAATTAAGTAGGATCAACTGCCTCTTGTGTTATTCATATAGAAGTGTGATATCTACTCATAGTTATTACTAATGTCAGTTGCTCGTCATCGATAAACCCTAATCTGGTAGGATGACCTACTAAAAAAGCCCATACCACATATTCTATTTGGATGGGCGTGTTTTCACCACACTGTGGATTATCTTATTGGACCCAACAGAGATGATGTAGTTTTGAATTATGAACATAGGAAATGTCGTCATCGGACGACGAAAGTCTCTCGGGGGAGTGCGACTGGTGCCACGACGGTCGAGGTCTGTGCGACAGGCCTCACCTGGACGATGATCGGCGCTTCAGCATTAAGCTCGAGGAGACCTTCGAAGTTGAAACGGTACGCAACGACGACAAGTGTTTTTTTCATAATTAAGCATGACTTCAACTATTCCAACGTGTAATTTCATCTTTTACAATTCGAGTATAGTTTATCCCATGCCATGCAAGACGCTATGTCTTGGAGAGGATGGATTTTGAAGATCATGAAAATTTTGAAACGAAGAAAATTCACCTAAGGACACATCATGATGTGGATTTTGAAGTAAATCTGTATAATGCTGAGAGCGTAACCCATTTTGGTTGCAAAAATTGGGAAGCATTTTGCAAGATGTATGGTTTTGATGAGGGTATGCTTGTCACCATGGATCTTGGTGATCCTGGCATCGACCAAGACAATATGGACATTTGGGTCCTTGTTGATACGCCTCCAGTTCTACCGCTATGTGAGTTTCTCAAACATAGTTAATTATTAACTAATCTATATTGTTTATTTCAAAATAGTTGACAACTTATTTCCATTGACAGCTTATTTTGATTGTTCAAAAAATGTGCGGAAAATGGTAGACAAAACCCACTACACCGATGGCTCCGAGTTAACTTATCAGGAGAAAAATCATCTGGTCGGATTTTGTACTGATCTTGAGAATTACAATATCTACAATCAAACTCCTCAACATTATGGTCAATACGTGCCACTAGTGCACGTGTTGAACTACGGTAACTACCATGGAGATACCCTGGTAAGATTTTTTACTATTACGACATCCGTGCATCTTTTGCATACTTCTAAAACTAGTACATCATTGCTAACTATGAAGTTATTACTATGTTTTTCAACAGAGAATCCCAGAGGATTGTGTGCCTCATTTGATGTATCAGAATGGCAGCCTTCAAGTTTTGAACTTATATCCAGGTCATCCTACAAATCTCAACTGTCCATACCGGATTTCTAGAAGAAGTGGAGACATGCTAATCAGAGAATGGAAAAAATGTATGGACAGTCGTAAGGAGGTTCTTGGAAGCAAAAGGAAGCGCCGCGCAAGAATTGGAGACAGGATGATCTCCATTCTCCATAATGGAGAGTCAGGGTCTATATTGTTTTATGCTATTTTACCTTAAATAGGGTATTTTAGGTCCTGCCTAATACTGATGATCATGTGCTAAGAACAATTAAGTAGGGTTGGTTCGATGACTATCAGGATGATGATCGTATGACTTGTTATTAATAACGAGTAGAAGTTGTATGATGATGATTAGTAGGACTTGTTAGGATTAGTATTAATTTCGACAAACTCGCTACTCGCGGTCTCGAGACTTGTAATGTTCTATCTTTGTTCGGTCTTTTGATTTCGGAGACTAATATGATGAATTGTATTCGGAGACTAATCTTCTATTGTATTCGATGAATCTGCTGTTGCTGTGTGGTGCTGTTTATATTCTGTCCAATAATATATTTTGTAATCTGTGCAAATATCAGAAAAGAAAAAAAATCCCTAATATACATACTAATGGCGCATCACCCAGACGTGCGCCATTAGTATGCCAAAGGATACTAATTGCGCATCACCCACCAGTGCACCATTAGTATGGCAAAGCACATGCCCACTGGGAGGCATACTAATGGCGCACCGGGGCCTATACTAATGGCGCACTGCCTGGTGCGCCATTAGAGTACCAGATACTAATGGCGCACCAGCGGTGCGCCATTAGTAAAAATTACTAGTGGCGTGATGCTAGTGGCGCACCAGTAGTGCGCCATTAGTAGGCAAAACTGGTGCGCCACTAGTAAGCCTTTTTCTAGTAGTGCAATAGGAGCGATTTTTTATAGACACATATAGTTTCTAATTTCAAGTGAAAGCTAGGGTCCTTGAAGAACACGAGTTTGCAGGGGTGGGTCGCTGCAGTGCAGAAGTGGCTGGCCAGGCACGGATGCCATCGGCCATTTGACGTTCATTCGTCTGTGGCAAGGCGGTCGGCAGGTTGGTGAGACCTTCAAAGAAAACCAGGTGGTATAAGACAGTGTGTTTCCATACTTTTGTCCCCAATGTCTCATAATCCTAGTTGCGTACTAGCGTTCGTACATTCTCTGGGGTAAAACAATCCTTTGCGACATTTGGGTGCTCTAGAAAAAACTATCTTCAGAATGATATGAGCTAGTTCTCTGAAAATGAACTTCTACGTCGACAGTCGACACACACATATATAACCTCGTCGGGCTCGTGGAATACATGTGCCCGAACTGACTAACCTTTATCACTGCAAGATTCTCAGTCATTGTCTATCACACAAACATGTTGTGCGAATCTAGTTTTAATTCGAAGTTTGAGGAGTAGTACTTCATAATTTTGACATGCCAACGACCGCCAACCAATCCAAAACACGAGAATTAGTAGCAAGAATCGATCAATCTATATATATACCTACCTACTAATAAAGTCTGTATTGTGCCTGCCTGTTCGCCATCAGCATTTTTACAGAAAACCTCCTCTATTTTCAGGTAATTAACCCACCATCCACATTTAAGTGAGAGAACGAACCGTTTTTATTGTTTGGTAGAAAAGCCCCTCCTTTTTTTGGTAAATAATCTGCACTCCACCATTAGGTGAAAAAAAAGAATCATTTTTTTGTTTTAGCGGAAAACCCCCTGCCATTTTTATAATTAACCCGCAGTCCATCTAGAACAAATAATATTTTTTTTAAATACTCGTATCTTATAACTCTAACTCCAGTTTTAACTTGTTATATACTCCCTCCGTTCCTTGATATAAGGTGTATAGATTTTTAAGAAAAAATCCGAAATATAAGGTGTATTGTGTTGCGGCACTCGTTGGGTTAAATTTTTTAGGGGTTTGATTATATTTCCTTATATCAGGTAAGCTCCTCTATTTTCTCATGTCAATTAGTCATGTGTAATCTCGCCCAAAACTTGTGAATTTTTTCCTCCACGTGCGTTCTTTAATTTCCGTGCCAAAAACTATACACCCTAGGGACTATGAAATTTGATTAGAAAAATGTGTAGAATATGAATATGATGTTATTTTACATGTTAAATATTTTTGAAATGCTATTTAGGGTGCAATATTAATCAATAGCGCGGGATTCATCTTTCTTTCATGCTGACACCGACCCAGATTGCAATGATCACCTCATCAAATCCAAATTGGAAACAAAAATAACGTCGATAACCGTGCATGTATGCCTAAAAAAATTGCATGAAAAAAGGCAGATTTCTCATCTTATGCCGAGAGAGACACCTCGGCAAGACCTACCATTGGTTATTGGGTTAGGGCCATGCGGTATTTTCTTCTCCCATTGCAACACACGAGCTCTTTTGCTAGTAGTATGAATAGGTCGTTTAAGACCCTAACTACTGCATACTGAGACCCCCAATGAACGAATTGCATAGATACCACGTGGATGATCTATAACCCCAATGAAGCCATGAATCTAAGTATTTGATCCAGATTTGTGAAGACAAGAATAAATTAATCTTGTAAGACCCTAACCGACCGTCAACAATCTATACAAATACATAGGGGTCTCTCCTGGAATGGGTAGATGCGACGGTCGATAAAGACAGACAGGAGATCTATCTCCTCCAAACTCTTCCTCTTTACTCTGACCAGAAGTGGAATCAGGATTCTACTTCAGTTTTTTCGGTCTTGGTGAGTTTTAAACTGTTCGGAGGAGGAGTTGCAGAAGAAAAAGGAGGAAGGCCAACGGTATTCTCAAGCGACACAGTCATTATGGGAAGTGCACATCGTACATTCAAGGCATCCGTTACATCTTGTAGTGGACGTAGTTAAAAGCATTGTGAGTGACAAATCCAAATCAGAGACTGTCATTTTTTTCTTCTGTTTTTCGGGGATTAGACTAGCGGGCTCCCTCCGCGTCGTCTCCCGCAAGGCGGCCCGGAGGCCAACCCCAACCCTCGCCGCCGCTCCCTCCCCCCCCCCCCCCCCCCCCCTCCTCCTCCTCCCTCGCCGCCGCCCAGGGGCGCGGCCGGGCGAAGCCCTGCTGTTGCCGGCGGCGGCGGGGCCCCTTTGTCTCCCCGCTCGGGCGGTGCTAGCACGGGCCGGCGTCCCGTGCCGGGTCATGGAGCTGCAGCCGGGCTCCATGGCGGCGCGGCGGGCTGGGGCGGCGCCCTGCCGTCCCTGCCTCCCCCCGCAGCGGGCAGCTAGGCGGGTGGCGCGTGTGTGCCCGAGACGGCAGCGACTCCAGCGCGGCCAGATCTGGCCCATGGCGGCGCGGGCTGCTGGCGGCCACCTCTGCCGTGGCCGCGGCAGGTGGTGGTGGCACCGCGGCAGTTGGTGGTGGTGGTGCGGGCCGGAGGTTGGAGACGGCGGCCGCGGCGGCTCTTCCGGATCTGGCCTCTCGGCGGCGTGGGTCGCGACGGCTAGGGCTGCGAGCGGCGGCCCTGACCGAGGCCCCCTCGGCTGGTCGGGGTGGCGGCGCAGTGGCGGTGGCTGCGCGGGTGCGTGCCCGGCGGCTGCCGTGGTGGTGGCAGGTTGATTGCGGCGGCGGCTAGATTGTTCTGGCATCGGCTCGTCTGTAGGTTGCCTGTATCGGCCTTCGACTCCTCTCCTCGGCGTCTGTTCGCTTCTCTCGCCGGTGGGCTGGCCTTCTCCCGGCTGCTGTCCATCGGCCGTCTTGCACCCGGTGCCGTAGGACTGAGCTGGTCTCGCGCCCGGCAGCAGGACCGGCCGGTCTCGCGCCCGGCAGCAGGACTGCGCTCGTCTCGCGCCCGGCGGCAAGACTGCGCTCGTCTCGCGCCCGGTGTCGCAGGACGGCTCGATGGAGGCTTGTCGCCGGCCTATTGGGTCTCGGCGCTGGGACCGGCCAGGGGTGCGAAAGGCGGAGCCTTTCCGCCCGTCTGTGCGGTTGGGGTATCGATGGGGCTCGGAGGACTTGGTGTCAAGGTCTTGGATTCCGGGGCGGCGGCCCTGGTGGTGGTGGCGCGGTGCTGATGGGCAGAGCTCGTGCCTCGGTGCTGCCCGGCTGCCACGGCCGTGTGGGCGGCGTGGTAGCGGGGGTGTGGCGTTCGGTGGCGGTGTGTGTTGGCCGGGATGAAAACCTACTCTATCTTCGGACGGACTGGCGACGGCGAAGATTGCTCCCTTCTTGAAGGCGTCGTCGCGGCTATCACTTTCCATCGTGTTGCTCTAGGGGAAACTCTGATCCTCGGACCGGGCGGTGGCGGCGCTCCGGTGCCGTATCCTTCCTGAAGGCGCCGCCTTAGAGCCCACGGTTCGTCATATGCGGCTTCACTTCTTCGCGGTGTCCACGGATGAAGCTCCCGGTGGCTCGTGTAGTGCTAGGGAGTGTGTTGCTGCGCTCAGCGCCTATGTATCCTGCCTTGGGTGTGTGTGGGCGTTTGTGGTGGGTGCGTGGGTTGTACTGGGCACTGTTGGTCTATGATTTATATATAAAGCGGGGCGAAAGCCTTTTTCGGTAAAAGCATTGTGAGTAAGCCTTGATAACGGGCAAGAGAGAGAGGTCGGGCGCATTCTATATAAGCCCACCTCCTTTCATCTGGACAAGGGTTCACACGCCTTGTATTCCACATCGCTACGCAGAGAAAACCAAGCTCCAAAGCACAGGACATATGGTCTTTATCTCCATCGCAAGGGGCGTGAACATAAATACATGATAAGGTCTTTACCTTCACCGCGAGGGGCTGAACCTGCTAAACTCCTTGATCTCGGACTTGCGTCTTGCTTGATTCAGCATCTTCCATACTCCCCTCTCGTACTGTCGGAACTTCCCTCGCGACACCGCCCATGCACAACAGCCAACGGGGCCATCCTTTATTCTTGACCACGGTCGGTAAATTGTCGCCAGGAGCAAGTCTGTAGACTGTAGGGTTGGGTTGCTACAGAGGGGTAGTGTCTAGCCAGGCACGAATGCCATCTGGCAGATGGACATGCATCAGGTCATGCACGAGCATTCGTCCATAGCGCTGAGCAAAGTGGTCAGCAGGTTGGTGAGGCCTTCGAAGAAAACAAGGTGGTACAAGACAGCGTCCTGCCGCACTTTTGCTCCTGGTGTCTCCTAATCCTAGTTGCGTACTGGCATTCATACATTCTCGGGCCATAAAACAATCCTTTACGTTGCTCTGAAAAAATTATCTTCAGAATGATATGAGTTGGTTCTCTGAAAATAAACTTCTGTGTGGACAGTCGACACACATATATATCTCGGTCGGGCTCGTGGAATACATGTGCCCTAACTGAATTGCCTTTATCACTGCAAGATTTTTAGTCATGGTCTATCACACAAACATGTTGTGCGAATCTAGTTTTAAGTGAGGAGTAGTGGTACTTCATAGTTTAGACAAGCAACCGCCAATCAAGCCAAAACACTGAAATTAGTATTCTCTTTGGTCCAAGTTAATTGACATTGTTTTAATACAAAGTTGTGTTAAAGCAGCGTCTATTAATATGGACAAGAGGAGTAGTAAAAATTGATCAATAGTACAAATAGATCGTTTAAGACCCCTAACTGCATACCTATAGAGTTAAACTATCAGTGATATGTATACATCCAACACGGATTAGTGACATACGTGCTATTGAAACAGACCATGTGCACTGCGTTGCCTACTGTCTATGTTAGAATTAATCAGAGGCGTGTAGTCGGCTTACTGAGGACCCAGCAATTATATAAGGCACGACACCGAGATTTATTAACTAGATTCATCAATATGGCTACATCCTCAGGGCTGAGTACGGGCGCTCCTCCCTGTAACACCGTCACAATATCGCACCCCAGCCGCCGGCTCCCCTGCGTGCCTGTGATATTATGTTGGCATATGTTACATCATCTGTCTACCTCACATTATACACAAAGCCTAGGATAAAAGTGTCCTATTAGGAAATGACTTTGTAATCCTTTCTGCACATCATATGACTCAGAGTCCAACTGTAACCTACCTTATACAAAATATTCGACACAGCTCTAACAGTCTATTTCTCAAGAAACGTGTTTGGTGCGTTGATAACCCACAAGTATAGGGGGTCAATTGTAGCCTCTTTAGATAAGTAAAAGTGTCGAACCTAACGAGGAGCTAAAGGTAGAATTAATATTCCTTTTAAGTTTTATTGACCACTGATACAACTTTACGCACACTTAACGTTCGCTTTACCTAGAATAAGAATAAAACTACTTTGTAGGTATAAGGATAAGTTTGTGAGAATAAATCTAGATGTACTTAGCGAGAATAAAACTATGAGTAATTTGCAAGATAATAAAAGTTAGTTATTTAGTAGAAAGCTTTTGTAACACAAGAGAAAGATTTGTCCCTAGGCAATTGATAACTAGACCGGTAATTATTATTACAATTTTATACGAGGGAGAGTCATGAGCTAACATACTTTCCGTATTTGGATAATATGCACTTATGACTGGAATTCTAGCAAGCATCCGCAACTCATAAAGATCATTAAGATAAAACCCAACCATAGCATTAAGTAACAAGTCCACTTTACTTCCATACGCAACAACCCCCTTATTCGGGTATAAGCTTTTGTCACTCTCGCCACCCACTATAAGCGGATTATGAATGTATTGCAACACCCTACAGCGGTAATCCCACACGCTTGCACGACATGGAGGACACCATAGGATATCGCCAAAATAAAACATACAACTCAAACCAATCACGATCATCAATCAACCCATGGGACAAAACGAATCTACTCAAACATCATAGGATGGCAACACATCATTGGATAATAATATGTAGCATTAAGCACCGTATTTAAGTAGAGATTACAGAGGGTAGAAGTGGTGTTACACCGCTGCATAGAGGGAGAGAGAGTTGGTGTTGACGGCGGCGAAGTTGTTAGTGTAGATCATCGTCACGGTAATTCCCGCGGCGGCGCTCTGGCGCCATGGGAAGAGAGGGGAGAGAGTCCCCCTCCTTCTTCTTCTTGCTTGCCTACCCCCGAGTTTCCCCTCTGATCCATGGCTGCCATGGCTCCCGGAGGGCAGGAGCCCCACCAAGATTGGACCTCTCTCTCTCTCTCGCTCCCTCTCTCTCTCTCTCTCTCTCTGTGTGTGTGTGTGTTCTCTTCTGTTTCGTGTTCCTATTTTCTGGCCCTTCACAGTTTCTTAAATTCCTAGAGATCTGTAACTCCAATTGGGCTGAAATTTTGAGGGGGTTTTTTCTTGGAAAATTATATTTCTTCCAGTGAAAGAAGGGTTGCAACCGCCTTACGAGGGAGTCACAAGGCAACATGGCACGACCACCCTGCTCGTCATGCCCTATTTCCTTGTGGCCACCTCGGCCACCGTCTTGCGTTGATTCTTCTTCTCAAAAATCACATATATTCTTTCTCCGTAAAAATTTATCTCGTTTGGACTTTGTTTGATATGGACTTTCTGCGAAACAAAAAACAACAACTGGCATTGGGCACTGGATCAATATGATATTCCCAAAAATAATATAAAATGTTAGCAAAAGTATATGAAAGTTGTAGAATATTGGCATAAAACAATCAAAAATTATAGATACGACAGAGATGTAGCATGCGTGTAGCCGCGTAGTATTATGACGGTGGCTTTATCCAAACAATGTGTAATTTAGCCTTGCGCAAGTTTGCATCAGAGGCAGCGGCAGCAAATTTTTTGCGCCAAGACGACAACGATGGATTTCAGAGAGAGATGTTCAGCAGCACTCCCGCGCGGCAGAGAGCTAGCGCTGCATGCTCGGCATCAATCGGGGGGGGGGGGGGGGGGGGGGGGGGGGGGGCAACTTGTGTGAGATCTGAGATCACCCCCAAAATCTCATATTTAGACATTTCAAAAAAATGAAATTATTTGACAACATTCATGTGGGGTATGTCTACAACTCCAAAAATGAATAGCTCAAAACTCGATGTACATTTAGAGATTCAAAAAAGACAAAATCGAATGTGAATAGTGATAGCTTTGGATGAATAGTACTTTGACACTATTCTGATCCAATTTTTTCTTCTTTGTTTCTATTAATGTAAGTTGAATTAGGAGATGAATTTTTTTGAGGTGTACATCAAACACTGATGTGTTTCTACAAAAAGTTTGAGAATGTTTGAACATGTATTTTTCCAAAATATCGATCTCATAGATCTCACCTAATGTGAGATCATAGATCTCACCTAATATGAGATCATAGATCTCACACAAGTCTTCCCCCATCAATTCGTCGTGGCGCGCAGAGCTCTTGGAGGAGTAGCTAAGCTTGTACATGGAGAGGAAGCTGACACGCACGGAGCCATGGGGGGATGCTGAGCAAATAATCCGAGAACGTGTGTATGCTTCAAAAGTCACCAGTTATTGTTATTTGTGACCTATTTTGCCATTGGTTTTTTTACAAGAAAACTTCCGATCTACTCATCTTTAATCATGATAGTATAATAAACACCAAAAATAATAGAAATTACACTCAGATCCATAAATCACCTAGCGATGACCACAAGTACTGAAGCGGGCCGAAGACGTGTCGCCGTCATCGCCTGAGCGTAGCTCATGTGGTTAGGTTCCTTGTGGTGGAACCAACCCATCAAGGTTCGAGTCCAAGACTTGGCACTGGTGCTCGTATTTTTTTGAATTTATTTCAGGCTTTCTAACGATATTTGTTCAGTGGCTATAAGGCATCTATACTGACTTCGTCAATTTCAAGATGTCGAATCGGCTTAGTATCTCGAAGGTGCCCACGGGGGCAAAGATGTACTCATATCATACTAACATTATTCAATGCCTACAATCAGAATGCATGTCTAATCGAAATCCCACAAACTCCATAAGACTCAGAAAAAATGATAATGGAATTAAGACAATTCAGACACGTTCGGGGACTATCAATCAAGTTAGTATCTAAGATAGTGATGGAAAATTGTGAGATAAGTTCATCATGTAGCACAAGCTATTTTTTGTCCTACAAATATTTGGCCGGACGCTCTTGATCACCAAATCTTTGCAGCCCAACAAAATGAAGCATAAGTCTCAACTGATCTTGCTTAATGTGTGTCCCCCATTGCAACCATCACACTATTCACATCTCTATGTGCTTCTGCCTTGCGAATCTCAACTAACTTGAGAGTTGAATGTGCTTTAGTATGACATGTTGGATCTTAACAACATTAGGTGCGACCTTCATTACTAGTTAGCAAGATATTCCAGAGACCACCCAATCCTAAAATGTGCTCTACTAGGTCCAATGGCATGGTCTTAATTAATCTCTTTCTCTACCTATACTCACTATGGAATAAAAGAAAGCTACATTTACTCAACTATTGGGGTCAATGGAAACTATAGTGAGCTATAGAGGGAGTCCTCTGGCAACTTATATAGTCAGGCGTATAACTAAATTACTGAATCAGCCCTCCCTCATTTTGCCAACCTTTCAATG
Source organism: Triticum aestivum (assembly GCF_018294505.1). Classification (NCBI taxonomy): domain Eukaryota; kingdom Viridiplantae; phylum Streptophyta; class Magnoliopsida; order Poales; family Poaceae; genus Triticum; species Triticum aestivum. The sequence continues at coordinate 451,320,163 of NC_057811.1, read as the reverse complement.
GATTTATTGTCGTAAATTTATAGAACTTTCGAGGGGGAGTGGCGGGAACCTCGTAGTGACTCGGATTTAACTTCCTCACTAATTTTCTTGCCATTCTCTAAAGCTCAATAGTTGATTAAGTTTCCATTTTGGTATCTTCTAGAAATTGCAAACATCAACTTTAGGAAGTTTTAGCTCCTAACTCTCAGAAATTAAACACTTTTAAGGATTTTGAAATTTGTAAATTTTCATAAATTTTGACAACCTTCAAAAATTTAGAAGTTGAAAACTTTCAGTAATTTGGAGACATGCAAAATATTTGAATTTTTTTACATTGAATTTTCAAAAAAAGGTAAATTCAAATATGAAAGTTTCATAAAATTTTAACTCGAAAATCAATAGAGAGAGAGAGAGGACTAGGCTAGTTATAGTATGGTGGGCCCCATGGGCTTTTGTCTTTTCTGGTTGTGCCCTGGGCCAAGTATATGAAGATGTTTCAACTTTTGAACTAATGGTCAAAGCGAGCATGAACTAAAAGCTGGCAAATTACATGGAGAAGTTTACCAATACAAAATTAGAACTATGACTAGCCTGAGTTGTAATTTCATACATGCTTAGGACAAGCTCTTGAAGCAAATACGAGAGTTCCACTCACGATCCTCAATAGTACCACGAACAGTCAATGCCATGCCAGTATTCTGGATAGATCCAGCATATGCACTACTTGATGAAGATCCACAAATGCTATCACTACTACAATCCAGATGCCTCCAAGGAGACACAAGTCGGAAACCCTGGCACCGCGCCTTCCCAACTCCCTCACCCTCCCCTGCTCTTTGTATTTGTCACCGACCTTTATGACAGTTGTGACTTGCACCACACCAAAGGTGCCGAGAGTTCCTCCCTCTTTCAATCACGCAATGGTGGCCTAGTTGTTGGGAGAGGAGGTGGTATAGTAGTGGGTGGTGGCCGAGGGCAAGGCACACTGATCTGGTGATCCTACATGCAGATTGGACAGTGGCAAGAATGGATTGATGTAGCATGTCTACGACGAGGCATGGAGATCATGTGGTTGTGGCACGAAGCACCCAACACTGGGTTGACCTCGTGGGGTGGCTAGTGTCACTCCACTCTCTCACCGTTAATAGTGCAAGCCGCTAAGGCCAGATTTGGTTCGGTTGAGAACTAGATCAGAGCCTTTGAGGGCTATGTAATATTGGCAACACTTATGGTGGGGATGGCTGCTAAGTGTTGTTGTTGCGTGCATGACAACCATGGACTAGATATTTGTTTGGCAATTATTAGAAGCAATGCGATGGCATCTTCCTTTCCATCGATTTCTCCTTTGGCCGCCTAGTTCAGTGTGAGCTGGACGATAGGTCGGTGGATGGTGACTAACGTCGTGTTTGCATTCTCTAGATGAAAACTCATGATCTAGCCTTCTGATGTGGTCAAACAACATTGAGGTCCGCACATTGTTTCCTTTTGAAGTTGCTGGCTCAAATATCTACTTCGGGAATGATAGCCCTTGGTCTGATATTTTGGTTGGATCAACCAAGATTGGTATGCGAGCGGTGATTCCTTTTTGGTGTCATAGTCTTGGAATTGCACCCTTTGTCTGCTCACATGTTTTTTGAACAACACGCGAGGGTCCCCACCTAAATTCATTTCTCAAAATGCCAAGCTAGTTTGATGGAGTTGCATTTGTTGCGTCATTGTGAGGTATATGAAATTGACGTCAGTTCTTCTACTTGGTTGTGATTTCCTTCCTCCTTGTTCCTCCTTGGTTGTGATTTCCTTCCTTCTAAGCGTCGGATCCGGTCCTTTCTCCAATGGTTGTGATTTCCTTCCTCCCTGTTCAGTGATTCCTTGACAACTTCTACTTGCATTGATCCTCCTCTATGATGAGTTCCTCTTTCGGCTTGATCTTGATGGTTTCTCTATTGGTGGTTGTGCTGGGTCAGCTCTGCTATGCTCGTCTGAGGTTGTAGTAGTTGGCGCCCATGAGATTCATGAGTGTAATTATACTCTTGTTTCAGGCTTTTCCCTTATGGGATCAAAACCATTGTATGAAAGCCGGTTGACGAAAGTCCTCTTCTGCTCCCGAGCTCATTTGAGCTCGGGATGAACAGTAAAATCCAAAAATTATGAAAACAAATTCAAGAAATTCTAAATTCTTTTATGGCAAACTTCAACAGTTGTGTGCTTGAAAAATTTCAGCACGAGATGACAATAGTGGAAGTCATGGCAAAAAATAAATACCAGCACTCCAAAATGATTTCAAAAATAGCATTTTTGGAGCATTGATTTTGTCTTTTGTCCACGACTTCCACGAATGTCATTTCTAGATAATTTTTTGTAAGGACACAAAACATTTGTTAAAGTTTACCAAGAAAGAAGTTTTTAGAATATTTTTAATATTTGTTCCGAGTTTACTATTCATCAAGGAGCATTTGAGCTCGGGAGCTGAAACTCCATGTCCAGCTGGTGATGGCTTCATTAGTTTGAACTTGTGCTGATCGCCTTTTCGTTGGAGAAAAAAGTGTGTCGTAGTGCTATTTCCACTCCAGAGAGTAATCGAAGATACGCATCGAATGAAATTCTAGCAGTTCACATGCGAGCTCGTCTCGGGAGGAAGAGAAGGACCAAGGTGAAGGAACTAATAAAAGTTGTTCAAAGGGTCTATCTCGAGGTTTGTTAGAGCTACTAACGGGTTTTACATATGGCATTAGAAATCATGGTGCGCACCACACCGTGAAAATCAGGGGGGAGATTAGTTGAGACAACATACATCAGCATAATTGGCATGTAAATACTCCGCAGGTGTAGTGTTTTCGTCTAACTCAAATGTGGTTCATCAAAATGGGGTTGCCTACTTTTTAATCCAAAAAAGAATAGCATGAACTTACTTAAACCCGTTTTTCAACCTAACGTCAGTTCTTCTAATACGAACATCCACTAAGATTCTTACTATTTATAATGACTGGCAAACATGCCCCTGCGTTGCAACGGCGACCGGGGGCGGGTGGGGTGGAGCAGGGGGAATCAATGAATTGTTTTCTCCATTCATCAGTTCAAAACACTAAATTCAGAATATTCAGAAACAAAGATAATATTGAGATGATTGGTGAGGGAGATGATGGCAACGTATAAACATTTACTTGTTAATTCAATTCCAAAACACTCAATTCGGAAAATGTTTCTTATCTTAAATGTCTGTTAACCAAATCCGCAGCAATGGTCTATTCAATGTTGTGATCTATTAACAACAACAAATAAAAGTTAAACCTCCCATATTTAGATTGCTGTGTGCAAATGAAGTGCAGCTATTTAAGTTACAAAATCCGTCAATTTAGGTAGAAGAAATAATACGTTAGAAATACTTCTAACACACATCGTGAACTCTAATCGTACTCGTTTTGTTTAATCCATCATGATTATTTTTCACATGAAGGATGAAGGAACTTACTAGAAACATTTAGTTTCATCTTTCTTAAAGTTGAATCATCCTTTCATCATGAACTAAAACTGACCGGCGAGTCCCGTGCTAATTGAATCCTGCATGCATGTTCGCTGCTCGTTCTTATCATACAACGTAAATGCTTAGTTCAACCACCAAGAAGCATCATCATAGAATACAGTTTTCGAAGTAGCCCCGTAGTGAAAAATGAACTATCAAACAAAGGAAAACAAGTGCAACTGACTTCTACCAACATATATATCTAGCAGTCCTGTTTGTCTGAGTAATGGCCATGATATTACTAATAATGGTATTACCTCTATCAGTTGCCTCGTCATCACTTATCTGATAGTACAATAGACCAGCCGGCCTCCCTCATTTTGGCTATTGTACCCTTTCTTTAGCCCAGCCACTCGCCCCTTTCTGAAAAACAGTTGAGGGGGTATAGAATAAATATACTGTTTACGTCCATCATTCATATAAGTCTACTCAACAGAGAGCTCTGTTTAGTTTTTCATGATGCATGTCCTATCTATCGCCAATAATCGTGTGGCACCCCAGCTTATGGCGACACGACGCGTCACTTGAATTTCAGTCCTCCTTACGTCTGACGACGACGACGAAACCGCCATTTGCACCGTGCCGGGGCTTCCACGTTCATGGCCATGTCCGCAGCCCACGACTGTCACAGATAATGTATTTTTAGGTTACACGGGTCGGAAAGTGTCAAGCCGAATCTATAAATTTACGAAAAGTGTAACGCCCACGCGTGTGGGCGTTAGCCAACTCACCCACGCGTCTCCATCATCGTTCAGTAACTTCTGCACGAATCTTGGCACGAATTAGCTGATTTTGTATGCCACGTAGGACAACTCGCGTGTGTGGTGTGTGAGAGAGGTCGTCCACACATCCGTTTTACCACACAGAGGGGCCGGCGTGTAGGCGTTTAGCAGTTCGCCCACACACCAGTTTTCGTCACGTACAAGGGCTGGTGTGTGGGCGTTTGCCATCTCGCCCACATGCCCGCCTCCTCTCCCACACCCAAGCTGCCAGTTGCCAAGCGTTTTGCAGTGTAGATGGCAACTGCCCTAGTGTGATTGCAAGCAGATGGCAACTCTCTTTTTTTTACCCGAACATGTCAGTTGCCATATGTTTTGTATGATACATGGCAAACTGCCCTAGCGTGCACGTAAGCAGATGGCAACTCTTTTTTTTACATGGTAACTGCCCTAGCGTGCTTGTGAGCACATGGCAACTCTCACTTTTACCCGCACATGTTTTTTTGCCATGCCTTTTTTTGTAGTGCTACATGGGCAACTGCCTAGTGTTAGTATGTGGCAACTCCTAAAGTTTTGAAATCACGGCAACTGCAGTAGACCAGACCACACATGGCAACAGCTGTAGTTGTCCAAAAAATGGCAATCTGGAACTTTGACCTGAGATGGCAACTGCAGTTGAGCAAACATGGCAACTGTAGTTGTCTGATATGGCAACCGTAGTTCAGCGACATGGCAACTGTACTTAAACGAACATGGACGAGGGTCCGGCCCATGGCAACTGCGGGCGCGCGGTAAAGTGTCACGTGGGGCGTGCGGGACCACAAGGTACGAGGCCTGACGTACCGGGCGTGTGTGCGTTATCTATTTCGCCCACACGCACGCGTGTAAGAGGGACCGGGAGGGAAAAAACAGGCGTGTGGGCGCTAGTTATTTTGCCCACACACAGACGCGTAGGCTGATCCTCTTAGGCACCACACAGAATGTGTGGGCAGATCCCTTAACGCCCACGGCATCCTAAATTTATTAGTACAACCGTACAAGAACACACATTGCAACACTAGCTAACAAACACGAACAGCGGCCATGGCAGAATCGGACCACAGCATTCACGTGCTCCTCGTCTCGTACCCAGCCCAGGGCCACATCAATCCGCTCCTCCAGCTAGCGAAGCGGCTCGCCGGCCACCGGGGCATCCGCTGCACCCTCGCCGTGACCCGGTCCGTCCTCGGCAACTCCGGCGGACCATGTCACGCCGGCGCTGTCCACATCGCCGCCTTCTCGGACGGGTGCGACCGGCAGGGCTACGATGAGGTCGGCGATGTGCACACGTTCCTGGCACGGCTCGAGTCGGTCGGCTCGTCCACGCTGGACGAGCTCCTCCGCTCCGAGGCGGAGCAGGGCCGGCCGGTGCAGGCGGTGGTGTACGACGCGTTCCTGCTCTGGGCGCCGCGCGTGGCTCGGCGGCACGGTGCCAAGTGCGCGGCCTTCTTCACGCAGGCGTGCGCGGTGAACGTGGTGTACGCCCACGCGTGGGCAGGCCTCTTGAAACTCCCCGTCGACAAGGAGAACGCGCCCGCGAAGCTGCCAGGCCTGCCCACGCCGCTGTCGCCGGCCGACTTCCCTTCCTTCCTCACGGATCCGGGCAGCAGCCCCGCTTATCTGCACCTGCTGCTGCAGCAGTGCGAGGGGCTCGAGGTGGCAGACCACAGCCTCATCAACTCGTTCGACGAGCTGCAGCCCGAGGAAGCCGAGTATTTGGCGTCGAGGTGGGGGGCCAAGGCGGTCGGCCCCAGCATCCCGTCGGCGTACCTCGACAACCGCATGGCCGACGACACATCCTACGGCTTCCACCTCCACACTCCCATGGCGGCGGAGAGCAAGGCCTGGCTGGACGACAGACCGGCGCGCTCCGTGGTGTACGTCTCCTTCGGCAGCCTCGCCACGCCCGACCCGGCGCAGGTGGCCGAGGTCGCCGAGGGGCTGTACAGCAGCGGCGAGCCCTTCCTGTGGGTCGTCAGGGCGTCCGAGACCTGGAAGCTGCCCGAGGGCTTCGTCGACAAGGTAAACGCCAAGGGGCGGGGGCTCTTCGTGACATGGAGCCCGCAGCTGGAGGTGCTCGCGCACCCGGCCGTCGGCTGCTTCGTCACGCACTGCGGTTGGAACTCCACGATAGAGGCCCTCAGCATCGGCGTGCCCATGGTCGCTGTGCCGCAGTGGTCGGACCAGCCGACCAACGCCAAATACGTTCAGGACGTCTGGCACGTGGGTGTGCAGGTGGAAGGGGTGGTCACCAAGGAGGAGCTCGCGAGGTGCATCAGAGAGGTCATGGACGATGCCAAGGGCTGCAGGACGAAGGCTGCAAGCTGGAGCCACATGGCGAAGAAGGCCATGAGTGAACATGGCAGCTCGGACCGCAACATCGCCGACTTCCTTTCCAAACTTGGACTCTCAGCGCATAATTAAACACTTGTGTCATGAATAATCTAGCTAGCTAGCTAGTTTCCATTGTCTCTAGAATTTGTGTTTTCTTCTTTTGTGTGCCATATTATGCATTTTGTGCCTTTCTGCCTGGCTTGTTTGTGCTACACCATTCTTGGGAATTTAAGGTCATATGTTTCTTATTTTATGTTAGTTATATCATGGACACTGTGTTGTTGGGCTTCGAAGTGAAACAGCTTGCACTATGAAGTAAGCTTTTCCTCCATTGAGAACCAATATATTAGCCCGCGGAGGCTTGATTTCCTGCCAATGATCAGTACTTGCACATAACTAAGACACTTCACTTGGTTCCCAACAATCATCCTAGTATGGGTGTCAACCTTACTAGCCTTACTAGTTACAAGTACTAATGTATTTTATTTGTGGTTGAAAGTGATGATTGCAAGCAAGTAAATAAAATGATTCAAATTGTAAAGAATAGTAAAAAGGTTTGATTGAGATTGTGATTATGAGGAATAAGGGATCGAAATCCATAACTTAACAACCATGCCCTATGGGAGGATCCTAGTCACTGTCTCTTGACCCATGCCTCCACAACCTCCCGACATTGCTGACGTGAGGTGTTCGAGAAACCAATGGTGCATGGTTGGCATCGTGTGGTGAAAACATATGTACATCAGAAGCACACATAAGAAAAATAAGAAACAGTTTAATCTCTCACGACATAAAATTATACTCTAGTATAAAGTTAGTACAAAGTTGAGTCACTTATTTTGGGATGGATGGAGTAGGATATATCTGGCAAATTTGAGAAGTGTGAGAGCATCTCCAACAGCCGCGCTATATAAGTGCCGCGTCGCAAATATGTGGTTTTTACCGCGCGCAATCGCTAACCCAGCTCCAGTGGTGGCGCAATAACCGCGCGCGGCATAAAGGGTTCAGCGCAAGGTCCGAGTCGCCATCCCGCGCCGTTTATTTGGTGCGTCCGCTTCCGCGCGCCGCACACTTGAGCGCTCGCGCCGCACTCTCTCCGCCGCACCACCTTCGCCCCGCCCGCGCCACTGCCGGCGAATTGACCCGATGGACGCCCGCGCTGGTGTTAGAAATATGCCGTAGAGGCAATAATAAATTGGTTATTATTATATTTCCTTGTTCATGATAATCGTTTATTATCCATGCTAAAATTGTATTGATAGGAAACTCAGATACATGTGTGGATACATAGACAACACCATGTCCCTAGTAAGACTCTAGTTGACTAGCTCGTTGATCAATAGATGGTTACGGTTTCCTGACCATGGACATTGGATGTCGTTGATAACGGGATCACATCATTAGGAGAATGATGTGATGGACAAGACCCAATCCTAAGCCTAGCATAAGATCGTGTAGTTCGTCTGCTAAAGCTTTTCTAATGTCAAGTATCATTTCCTTAGACCATGAGATTGTGCAACTCCCGGATACCGTAGGAATGCTTTGGGTGTACCAAACGTCACAACGTAACTGGGTGGCTATAAAGGTGCACTACAGGTATCTCCGAAAGTGTCTGTTGGGTTGGCACGAATCGAGACTGGGATTTGTCACTCCGTGTAAACGGAGAGGTATCTCTGGGCCCACTCGGTAGGACATCATCATAATGTGCACAATGTGACCAAGGAGTTGATCACGGGATGATGTGTTACGGAACGAGTAAAGAGACTTGCCGGTAACGAGATTGAACAAGGTATCGGGATACCGACGATCGAATCTCGGGCAAGTACTATACCGGTAGACAAAGGGAATTGTATACGGGATTGATTGAATCCCCGACATTGTGGTTCATCCGATGAGATCATCGTGGAACATGTGGGAGCCAACATGGGTATCCAGATCCCGCTGTTGGTTATTGGCCGGAGAACGTCTCGGTCATGTCTGCATGGTTCCCGAACCCGTAGGGTCTACACACTTAAGGTTCGATGACGCTAGGGTTATAGGGAATAGATATACGTGGTTACTAAATGTTGTTCGGAGTCCCGGATGAGATCCCGGACGTCACGAGGAGTTCCGAAATGGTCCGGGGGTAAATATTTATATATGGGAAGTCCCGTTTTGGCCACCGGAAGAGTTTCGAGCGTCACCGGTAATGTACCGGGACCACCGGAAGGGTCCGGGGGTCCACCGGGAGGGGCCACCAGCCCCAGAGGCCCGTGGGCCAATAGTGGGAAGGGACCAGCCCCTAGGTGGGCTGGGGCGCCTCCCACCAAGGCCCAAGACGCCCTCAAGAGGAGAGGGGGCAAACCCTAGGACCAGATGGGCCCTAAGGCCCACCCTAGGTGCGCCCCCCTCTCTTCCCCTTGGCCGCCACCCAGATGGGATCTGGGGGCTGCCGCCACCCCTAGGGAGGGAACCCTAGGTGGGGGCGCAGCCCCTCCTCTTCCCCTATATATACTTGAGGTATGGGGGCTGCCCAACACATGATTTTGCTCTCCCTCTTGGCGCAGCCCTACCTCTCTCCCTCCTCGTCTCTGGTAGTGCTTGGCGAAGCCCTGCTGGAGTACCGCGCTCCTCCACCAACACCACGTCGTCGTGCTGCTGCTGGACGGAGTCTTCCCCAACCTCTCCCTCTCTCCTTGCTGGATCAAGGAATGGGAGACGTCACCGGGCTGCACGTGTGTTGAACGCGGAGGCACTGTTCTTCGGTGCTTAGATCGGATTCGGCCGCGATCTGAATCGCAACGAGTACGACTACCTCATCCGCGTTCTTGCAACGCTTCCGCTTAGAGATCTACAAGGGTATGTAGATGCACTCCCCTTCCCTTGTTGCTAGATTACTCCATAGACTGATCTTGGTGATGCGTAGAAAATTTTGAATTTCTGCTACGTTCCCCAACAGCTGGCACTCCCCTCACCCCTTCCTACACCCGCGACCCCTCCACCGCCGTCTCAAACCCTAGCGCGGGGAGCTTTGGCTTCGCCTCCATCGGTGCTCCTCCAAGCACCGGTATCGCGCGCGGCCTTTTCATGCCTCCACGGACGACCTCGGCGATGGGTGGTGTTGGGGAACGTAGTAATTTCAAAAAAAAATCCTACGCACACGCAAGATCATGGTGATGCATAGCAACGAGAGGGGAGAGTGTCGTCTACGTACCCTCGTAGACCATAAGCAGAAGCGTTATGACAACGCGGTTGATGTAGTCGTACGTCTTCACGATCGACCGATCCTCAGTACCGAACGTACGGCACCTCCGCGTTCAGCACACGTTCAGCTCGATGACGTCCCGCGAACTCACGATTTAGTAGAGCTTCGGGGAAGAGCTTCGTCAGCACAACGGCGTGGTGACGGTGTTGATGAAGTTACCGACACAGGGCTTCGCCTAAGCACCGCTACGATATGAACGAGGTGGATTATGGTGGAGGGGGGCACCGCACACGGCTAAAAGATCAATGATCAATTGTTGTGTCTCCAAGGGGTGCCCCCCTCCCCGTATATAAAGGAGTGGAGGAGGAGGAGGAGGGGGCCGGCCTCCTATGGCGCGCCCCATGAGGAGTCCTACTCCCACCGAGAGTAGGACTCCCCCCTTCCAAGTAGGAGTAGGAGAGGAGAAGGAAGGGAGAGAGGGAGAGAAGGAAATGGGGGCGCCCCCCCCCCCCCCCTCCTTGTCCAATTCGGACTAGAGGGGGAGGGGGCGCGCGGCTGCCCTGGCCGCCCCTCCTCTTCTCCCACTAGGGCCCATTAGGCCCAATATACTCCCCGGGGGGTTCTGGTAACCCCCCGGTACTCCGGTATATGTCCGAAACCTCCCGAAACACTTTCGGTGTCCGAACATAGTCGTCCAATATATCGTTCTTTATGTATCGACCATTTCGAGACTCCTCGTCATGTCCGTGATCACATCCGGGACTCCGAACTACCTTCGGTACATCAAAACACAAAAACTCATAATACCGATCGTCATAGAACTTTAAGCATGCGGACCCTACGGGTTCGAGAACTATGTAGACATGACCGAGAAACGTCTCCGGTCAATAACCAATAGCGGAACCTGGATTCTCATATTGGTTCCTACATATTCTACGAAGATCTTTATCGGTCAAACCGCATAACAATATACGTTGTTCCCTTTGTCATCGGTATGTTACTTGCCCGAGATTCGATCGTCGGTATCTCAATACCTAGCTCAATCTCGTTACCGGCAAGTCTCTTTACTCGTTCTGTAGTGCATCATCCCGTAACTAACTCATTAGTCACATTGCTTGCAAGGCTTATAGTGATGTGCATTACCGAGAGGGCCCAGAGGTACCTCTCCGACAATCAGAGTGACAAATCCTATTCTTGATCTATGCCAACTCCACGAACACCATCGGAGACACCTGTAGAGCACCTTTATAATCACCCAGTTATGTTGTGACGTTTGGTAGCACACAAAGTGTTCCTCCGGTATTCGGGAGTTGCATAATCTCATAGTCATAGGAACATGTATAAGTCATGGAGAAAGCAATAGCAGTAAACTAAACGATCAAGTGCTAAGCTAACGAAATGGGTCAAGTCAATCACATCATTCTCCTAATGATGTGATCCCGTTAATCAAATGACAACTCATGTCTATGGCTAGGAAACTCAACCATCTTTGATCAACGAGCTAGTCAAGTAGAGGCATACTAGTGACACTATGTTTGTCTATGTATTCACACATGTATTATGTTTCCGGTTAATACAATTCTAGCATGAATAATAAACATTTATCATGATATGAGGAAATAAATAATAACTTTATTATTGCCTCTAGGGCATATTTCCTTCAGTCTCCCACTTGCACTAGAGTCAATAATCTAGATTACACAGTAATGATTCTAACACCCATGGAGTCTTGGTGCTGATCATGTTTTGCTCGTGGAAGAGGCTTAGTCAACGGGTCTGCAACATTCAGATCCGTATGTATCTTGCAAATCTCTATGTCTCCCACCTGGACTTGATCCCGGATGGGATTGAAGCATCTCTTGATGTGCTTGGTTCTCTTGTGAAATCTGGATTCCTTTGCCAAGGCAATTGCACCAGTATTGTCACAAAAGATTTTCATTGGACCCGATGCACTAGGTATGACACCTAGATCGGATATGATCTCCTTCATCCAGACTCCTTCATTTGCCGCTTCCGAAGCAGCTATGTACTCTGCTTCACACGTAGATCCCGCCACAACGCTTTGTTTAGAACTGCACCAACTGACAGCTCCACCGTTCAATAAAAACACGTATCCGGTTTGCGATTTAGAATCGTCCGGATCAGTGTCAAAGCTTGCATCAACGTAACCATTTACGACGAGCTCTTTGTCACCTCCATAAACGAGAAACATATCCTTAGTCCTTTTCAGGTATTTCAGGATGTTCTTGACCGCTGTCCAGTGATTAGGCACACATCAGTTCTGGTACACAGCATTGCATACATGATAGAGCCTATGGCTGAAGCATAGGGAACACTTTTCATTTTCTCTCTATCTTCTGCAGTGGTCGGGCATTGAGTCTGACTCAACTTCACACCTTGTAACACAGGCAAGAACCCTTTCTTTGCTTGATCCATTTTGAACCTTTTCAAAACTTTATCAAGGTATGTGCTTTGTGAAAGTCCAATTAAGCGTCTTGATCTGTCTCTATAGATCTTGATGCCCAATATATAAGCAGCTTCACCGAGGTCTTTCATTGAAAAACTCTTATTCAAGTATCCTTTTATGCTATCCAGAAATTCTATATCATTTCCAATCAACAATATGTCATCCACATATAATATTAGAAATGCTACAGAGCTCCCACTCACTTTCTTGTAAATACAGGCTTCTCCAAAAGTCTGCATAAAACCATATGCTTTGATCACACTATCAAAACGTTTATTCCAACTCCGAGAAGCTTGCACCAGTCCATAAATGGATCGCTGGAACTTGCACACTTTGTTAGCACCCTTTGGACCGACAAAACCTTCTGGTTGCATCATATACAACTCTTCTTCCAGAAATCCATTCAGGAATGTAGTTTTGACATCCATTTGCCAAATTTCATAATCATAAAATACGGCAATTGCTAACATGATTCGGACAGACTTAAGCATCGCTATGGGTGAGAAAGTCTCATCGTAGTCAACCCCTTGAACTTGTCGAAAACCTTTCGCAACAAGTCGAGCTTTGTAGACAGTAACATTACCGTCAGCGTCAGTCTTCTTCTTGAAGATCCATTTATTCTCTATGGCTTGCCGATCATTGGGCAAGTCAACCAAAGTCCGCACTTTGTTCTCATACATGGATCCCATCTCAGATTTCATGGCCTCAAACCATTTTGCGGAATCTGGGCTCACCATCGCTTCTTCATAGTTCGTAGGTTCGCCATGGTCCAGTAACATGACTTACAGAATAGGATTACCGTACCACTCTGGTGCGGATCTTACTCTGGTTGACCTACGAGGTTCGGTAGTAACTTGATCTGAAGTTTCATGATCAATATCATTAGCTTCCTCACTAATTGGTGTAGGTGTCACAGGAACCGGTTTCTGTGATGAACTACTTTCCAATAAGGGAGCAGGTACACTTACCTCATCAAGTTCTACTTTCCTCCCACTCACTTCTTTCGAGAGAAACTCCTTCTCTAGAAAGGATCCATTCTTAGCAACGAATGTTTTGCCTTCGGATCTGTGATAGAAGGTGTACCCAACAGTTTCCTTTGGGTATCCTATGAAGACACATTTCTCGATTTGGGTTCGAGCTTATCAGGTTGAAGCTTTTTCACATAAGCATCGCAGCCCCAAACTTTAAGAAACGACAACTTTGGTTTCTTGCCAAACCACAGTTCATAAGGCGTCGTCTCAACGGATTTCGATGGTGCCCTATTTAACGTGAATGCAGCCGTCTCTAAAGCATAACCCCAAAATGATAGCGGTAAATCAGTAAGAGACATCATAGATCGCACCATATCTAGTAAAGTACGATTACGACGTTCGGACACACCATTACGCTGTGGTGTTCCGGGTGGCGTGAGTTGCGAAACTATTCCGCATTGTTTCAAATGAAGACAAAACTCGTAACTCAAATATTCTCCTCCATGATCAGATCGTAGAAACTTTATTTTCTTGTTACGATGATTTTCCACTTCACTCTGAAATTCTTTGAACTTTTCAAATGTTTCAGACTTATGTTTCATTAAGTAGATATACCCATATCTGCTCAAATCATCTGTGAAGGTGAGAAAATAACGATACCCGCCGCGAGCCTCAATATTCATTGGACCACATACATCAGTATGTATGATTTCCAACAAATCTGTTGCTCGCTCCATTGTTCCGGAGAACGGCGTTTTAGTCATCTTGCCCATGAGGCATGGTTCGCAAGTACCAAGTGATTCATAATCAAGTGATTCCAAAAGTCCATCAGTATGGAGTTTCTTCATGCGCTTTACACCAATATGACCCAAACGGCAGTGCCACAAATAAGTTGCACTATCATTATCAACTCTGCATCTTTTGGCTTCAACATTATGAATATGTGTATCACTACTATCGAGATTCAACAAAAATAGACCACTCTTCAAGGGTGCATGACCATAAAAGATATTACTCATATAAATAGAACAACCATTATTCTCAGATTTAAATGAATAACCGTTTCGCATCAAACAAGATCCAGATATAATGTTCATGCTCAACACTGGCACCAAATAACAATTATTCAGGTCTAAAACTAATCCCGAAGGTAGATGTAGAGGTAGCGTGCCGACGGCGATCACATCGACTTTGGAACCATTTCCCACGCGCATCGTCACCTCGTCCTTAGCCAATCTTCGCTCAATCCGTAGTCCCTGTTTCGAGTTGCAAATATTAGCAACAGAACCAGTATCAAATACCCAGGTGCTACTACGAGCTTTAGTAAGGTACACATCAATAACATGTATATCACATATACCTTTGTTCACCTTGCCATCCTTCTTATCCGCCAAATACTTGGGGCAGTTCCGCTTCCAGTGACCAGTCTGTTTGCAGTAGAAGCACTCAGTCTCAGGCTTAGGTCCAGACTTAGGTTTCTTCTCCTGAGCAGCAACTTGTTTGCTGTTCTTCTTGAAGTTCCCCTTCTTCTTCCCTTTACCCTTTTTCTTGAAACTGGTGGTCTTGTTGACCATCAACACTTGATGCTCCTTCTTGATTTCTACCTCCGCAGCCTTTAGCATTGCGAAGAGCTCGGGAATTGTCTTATCCATCCCTTGCATATTATAGTTCATCACGAAGCTCTTGTAGCTTGGTGGCAGTGATTGAAGAATTCTGTCAATGACACTATCATCCGGAAGATTAACTCCCAGTTGAATCAAGTGGTTATTATACCCAGACATTTTGAGTATATGTTCACTGACAGAACTATTCTCCTCCATCTTGCAGCTATAGAACTTATTGGAGACTTCATATCTCTCAATCCGGGCATTTGCTTGAAATATTAACTTCAACTCCTGGAACATCTCATATGCTCCATGACGTTCAAAACGTCGTTGAAGTCCCGGTTCTAAGCCGTAAAGCATGGCACACTGAACTATCGAGTAGTCATCAGCTTTGCTCTGCTAGACATTCTTAACGTCGTCAGTTGCATCTGCAGCAGGCCTGGCTCCCAGCGGTGCTTCCAGGACGTAATTCTTCTGTGCAGCAATGAGGATAATCCTCAAGTTACGGACCCAGTCCGTGTAATTGCTACCATCATCTTTCAACTTTGCTTTCTCAAGGAACGCATTAAAATTCAACGGAACAACAGCACGGGCCATCTATCTACAACAACATAGACAAGCAAAATACTATCAGGTACTAAGTTCATGATAAATTTAAGTTCAATTAATCATATTACTTAAGAACTCCCACTTAGATAGACATCTCTCTTATCATCTAAGTGATCACGTGATCCAAATCAACTAAACCATAACCGATCATCACGTGAAATGGAGTAGTTTTCAATGGTGAACATCACTATGTTGATCATATCTACTATATGATTCACGTTCGACCTTTCGGTCTCAGTGTTCCGAGGCCATATCTGCATATGCTAGGCTCGTCAAGTTTAACCCGAGTATTTCTGCGTGTGCAAAACTGGCTTGCACCCGTTGTATGTGAACGTAGAGCTTATCACACCCGATCATCACGTGGTGTCTCGGCACGACGAACTTTGGCAACGGTGCATACTCAGGGAGAACACTTGTACCTTGAAATTTAGTGAGAGATCATCTTATAATGCTACCGTCAATCAAAGCAGAATAAGATGCATAAAGGATAAACATCACATGCAATCAATATAAGTGATATGATATGGCCATCATCATCTTGTGCCTTTGATCTCCATCTCCAAAGCACCGTCATGATCACCATCGTCACCGGCGCGACACCTTGATCTCCATCGTAGCATCGTTGTCGTCTCGCCAACTATTGCTTCTACGACTATCGCTACCGCTTAGTGATAAAGTAAAGCAATTACAGGGCGATTGCATTGCATACAATAAAGCGACAACCATATGGCTCCTGCCAGTTGCCGATAACTCTGTTACAAAACATGATCATCTCATACAATAAAATATAGCATCATGTCTTGACCATATCACATCACAACATGCCCTGCAAAAACAAGTTAGACGTCCTCTACTTTGTTGTTGCAAGTTTTACGTGGCTGCTACGGGCTGAGCAAGAACCGTTCTTACCTACGCATCAAAACCACAACGATATTTCGTCAAGTTAGTGTTGTTTTAACCTTCTCAAGGACCGGGCGTAGTCACACTCGGTTCAACTAAAGTTGGAGAAAGTGACACCCGCTAGCCACATGTGTGCAAAGCACGTCGGTAGAACCAGTCTCGCTTAAGCGTACGCGTAATGTCGGTCCGGGCCGCTTCATCCAACAATACCGCCGAACCAAAGTATAATATGCTGGTAAGAAGTATGACTTGTATCGCCCACAACTCACTTGTGTTCTACTCGTGCATATAACATCTACGCATAAACCTGGCTCGGATGCCGCTGTTGGGGAACGTAGTAATTTCAAAAAAAATCCTACGCACACGCAAGATCATGGTGATGCATAGCAACGAGAGGGGAGAGTGTCGTCTACGTACCCTCGTAGACCGTAAGCGGAAGCGTTATGACAACGCGGTTGATGTAGTCGTACTTCTTCACGATCGACCGATCCTCAGTACCGAACGTACGGCACCTCCGCGTTCAGCACACGTTCAGCTCGGTGACGTCCCGCGAACTCACGATCCAGTAGAGCTTCGGGGAAGAGCTTCGTCAGCACGACGGCGTGGTGACAGTGTTGAAGTTACTGACACAGGGCTTCGCCTAAGCACCGCTACGATATGACCGAGGTGGATTATGGTGGAGGGGGACACCGCACACGGCTAAAAGATCAATGATCAATTGTTGTGTCTCAAAGGGGTGCCCCCCCTCCCCGTATATAAAGGAGTGGAGGAGGGGGAGGGGGCCGGCCTCCTATGGCGCGCCCCATGAGGAGTCCTACTCCCACCGAGAGTAGGACTCCCCCCTTCCAAGTAGGAGTAGGAGAGGAGAAGGAAGGGAGAGAGGGAGAGAAGGAAAGGGGGGCGCCGCCCCCCCCCCCCTCCTTGTCCAATTCGGACTAGAGGGGGAGGGGGCGCGCGGCTGCCCTGGCCGCCCCTCCTCTTCTCCCACTAGAGCCCATTAGGCCCAATATACTCCCCGGGAGGTTCCGGTAACCCCCCGGTACTCCGGTATATGTCCGAAACCTCCCGACACACTTCCTATTTCCGAACATAATCGTCCAATATATTGATCTTTACGTCTCGACCATTTGGAGACTCCTCGTCATGTCCGTGATCATATCCGGGACTCCGAACTACCTTCGGTACATCAAAACACAAAAACTCATAATACCGATCGTCACAGAACTTTAAGCGTGCGGACCCTACGGATTCAAGAACTATGTAGACATGACCGAGACACGTCTCTGGTCAATAACCAATAGCGGAACCTGGATTCTCATATTGGTTCCTACATATTCTACGAAGATCTTTATCGGTCAAACCGCATAACAACATACGTTGTTCCCTTTGTCATCGGTATGTTACTTGCCCGAGATTCGATCGTCGGTATCTCAATACCTAGCTCAATCTCGTTACCGGCAAGTCTCTTTACTCGTTCTGTAGTGCATCATCCCGTAACTAACTCATTAGTCATATTGCTTGCAAGGCTTATAGTGATGTGCATTACCGAGAGGGCCCAGAGATACCTCTCCGACAATCGGAGTGACAAATCCTATTCTTGATCTATGCCAACTCACGAACACCATCGGAGACACCTGTAGAGCACCTTTATAATCACCCAGTTACGTTGTGACGTTTGGTAGCACACAAAGTGTTCCTCCGGTATTCGGGAGTTGCATAATCTCATAGTCATAGGAACATGTATAAGTCATGGAGAAAGCAATAGCAGTAAACTAAACGATCAAGTGCTAAGCTAACGAAATGGGTCAAGTCAATCACATCATTCTCCTAATGATGTGATCCCGTTAATCAAATGACAACTCATGTCTATGGCTAGGAAACTCAACCATCTTTCATCAACGAGCTAGTCAAGTAGAGGCATACTAGTGACACTATGTTTGTCTATGTATTCACACATGTATTATGTTTCCGGTTAATACAATTCTAGCATCAATAATAAACATTTATCATGATATGAGGAAATAAATAGTAACTTTATTATTGCCTCTAGGGCATATTTCCTTCAGGTGGAGGGCGTCGGCGCCGGCCGTGAAGCCACGTGCCCCCCTCTCGAAGCTCCCAAATGCGGCGCGGACGAAGAAGGGCAAGGTATCCGCGAAGAAGAACAAGGCAGTGGACGGCTCCTCTATGCCGTTGAGGAAGAAGCTTGCAGGGCGTGCGACGGACGCGGCGGCTACCGAAGTGCCGGAGCTCACTTGTTGAGACGGCGGCTGACGCGCACAAGGTGTTCGATGAAATGCCCCCAGGGTATAAAATTTTGCCAACTTTTTGTTGTTGTTGTTTTTTGAATGCATACATATGGATAGATTATTTGCTTCGTTGTATATACTTTGAAGTTTCAACGATGAGGCATATATGTCAACTATGGGTGTTGGCTCCAACACTTCTCATTGGTCTCAAACCAATGACATGCATTTCAATGATCATGAGTTTGAGGTGGACGAGGATGGTGAGGGCATCGTCGACTGATGACGAATTAATGAAATTCGAATTGATTAATGAAATATAAATTTCAAATTGCAACATGCCGGTGACATCAAGCACGAGCTGGGAGGAGATGGTTGCATGGTATAGAGATTGCGGAGCAGATTGCGATAGAATATCATAGTCCAACTCAACGACAAGCAAACCAATAGGAGCGATTTTTTATAGACGCATATAGTTCCTAATTTCAAGTGAAAGCTAGGGTCCTTGAAGAACACGAGTTCGCAGGGGTGGGTCGCTGCAGTGCGGAAGTGGCTCGCCAGGCACGAATGCCATCGGCCATTTAACGTTCATCGGGGGCGGCTGCCTTATGTTGGGCACTTTGGCTCACTAGGAATAATATTGTTTTTAACCGTAAATGCGTTTCTTTTTCTATGCAGGTTATTCATATATGCTCGCGATGGCTCCGTATGTGGTCTATCCTGCAGGGGCCGGAGGACAGAGACCTTTTTATGATGGCGTCTACACGGCTGGAGCGCTCGGTCAGGGAGATTTTCTACCCCCATGGATGGCGGTGTGATCTTCGAATTGGATTGGCCCCGCTATAGGCTTGTTTTATTTTTTTTGTGGCTGTTTAGCCATATTTTTTTGATCTAGAGTTCTTCAAACTTTTGGCTGTGTGCATCTCTATGCAGAGGCCGGGTGATCTTTGATGCGTCTGTATCAACTCGATATTTCAATTCAATGAAAAGCCCTTTATCGAAAAATTTAACGTTCATTCATCTGTGACAAGGCGGTCAGCAGGTTGGCGAGACCTTCAAAGAAAACCAGGTGGTATAAGACAGCGTGTTGCCATACTTTTGTCCCTGATGTCTCATAATCCTAGTTGTGTACTAGCGTTCGTACATTCTCCGGGCTAAAAGAATCCTTTGCGATGGTTGCTCTAGAAAAAACTATCTTCAGAATGATATGAGCTAGTTCTCTGAAAATGAACTTCTACGTCGACAATCGACACACATATATATAACCTCGTCGGGCTCGTGGAATACATGTGCCCGAACTGACTAACCTTTATCACTGCAAGATTCTCAGTCATTGTCTATCACACAAAAATGTTCTGCGAATCTAGTTTCAATTCGAAGCTTGAGGAGTACTTCATAGTTCAGACACACCAACAACCACCAACCAAGCCAGAACATGGGAATTAGTAGCAAGAATGATCAATCTATACATATACCTATATCTACTAATAAAGGGGCTATTGCTTCCGGCGATATGTCACAAAAATTGCCCCCCAATTTGCAAAATATTACCCACCAATGCCACCTATCTATACACGGTTGCTTCTGGCGGCGCCGACCACTGGCAGCGGCGGAGGGGGAGGACTAGGCGGCGGCGGCTGAGACCTCCCGTGTCACCCGCGAGGGGGGCGACGCGAGAGGTAGTCACGAGAGCACCTATAATCTAGAGATCCGTCGCTAGTGCAAAATAGGTTTTTGAAGATCCCTAGTTGCATACAATGGAGTGATGTATACATTACGCATGGATGAAACCTAGGGTTGGCTAGTTTTTTATTTCCTCCAAACGTTTGCGTAGCTTCTTATTTTGGTAACGGTTGCTCTGTTCGAAGCATGTAAAAGCCTCAATCGCATTTTTAGCAGTGTATACGTTAGTGTCAGAAGCGGCGGCAGCAAATTGTTGCAGAATCACGAATGTTTGTGGATTCAAAAAATGTACACGATTTTGTAAAAAAATGTTTGCTTATTCAAAAAATGTTTGAAATTTTGAAAAACATTGCTCGGGAAATCAAAAAATGTTTATGATTTTTTAAAAAGTTCGTGAAATAGATCAGAATTTTGCATATTCAAAAAAGTTCATGAATAGAAAAATATCCTGAAATTTTAAAACTGTATGAGACTTACAAAATAGTTTATTCATTCATAAAGTGTTTGTTAAATCAAAAAAATGTTCTTGAATTTCAAAATTGTTCCACCAATTTTTTGAAAAATGTTCGTCGATTTAGAAATGTTTGCCGATTCAAGAAAACTGTTTAAAAATGTTCAAAATTTTAAAAAAATGTACGGAAATGGTGTAAAATGTTCATCGATTCAAAAAATGTTCTTGATTTTCGAAAATATTTGAAAATTTATAAAAGTATTCATAAATTTGAAAAATGTTGACAGTTTCAAATATGTTCATGAGTTTAAAAAATGTTCATGATTTCAAAAACTGTTCATAATTATACGAAATAGAGGGCGATAGTGTATCTCAGTGATGGAGCAAAATGTGCTCATGGCCATTGGAGATTACGATTTTTTTTTCTATTGCAACACACGGGCCCTTTTGCTAGTAAGTCATACAAAACATCTTACACAGGGGAATCCCCCCCCCCCCCCCCCCCAGGGCCGGCTCATGCAGTATGAAACTCCAATACTGTGCTCTGCGTGCTGGGAGAAGATGCAGCCTGCCTATTTGGGCAGGCCCATGTCCGGCCAGCCTTTTTTTAATTTAGTTTTCCCTTTTTCATTTTTATTTTTTATTTTATTAGCATTAAATAATTTGGGAATTTAATAAGTTCTGAATTTTTCTAAAAATGGGAATTTTGAAGTAAAGTTTTCTAATAAATCATAAAATGTTTGTGGCATTAAAAAATGTTCGCAATTTTGTAAAAAAAAGGTTTGAAATTTGAAAACAAATGTTTGAGAACTCAAACAATTCATGGTTCATGTATTAAAAAATGTTAATGAAATCGAACAATTTTTTGCCATTTCAAAATAAATTCTCGAATGGAAAATATCCTTAAAATTCAAAAACTATTCTTGACATAAAAAAATTATTCATTCATAAAATATTTACTGATTCAATCTGCATTTCATAAAATATTCGCTAAATCAAAAAAAAAATGCTCGCGAATTTCAAAAATTATTCCGCCAATTTACAAAAAAATGTTCGTCGATTTGAGAAATGTGTGCCGATTTAAAAAAATTGTTTAAAAAAGTTCCCAATTATTAAAGAAAATTTTGCAAATAGTATAAATTGTTCATAAATTAAAAAGTGTTCCTCATATTTGAAAATATTTGAAATTTTTTTAAGTGTTCACGAATTTGAAAAATGTTCACAAGTTTAAAAAATGTTCATGATATCATAAATTATCCATTATTTCATAAAATTGAGAGTGATAGTGTATCTTGGTGATACAGCCAACTGCAGTCATGGTCATTGAAGATTATGATTTTTTTTTCCCGTTGCCAAGCACGGGCCATTTTGCTAGTAAGTGATAAAAAATGTACACGGAGGATTCCCCCACCTGGGCCGGCCTATGCAGTTGGACCTCCTATACTGCGCTCTTCGCGCTAGCAGACAACGCAGCGTGCCTGTTTGGGCAGGCCCATGTCCGGGCGTCTATTTTTAAAATTTTGTTATTTCTTTTCTCATTTTTTTCTACTTTATAAAATTTTGGACCTAAGTTCATGTATTAAAACATGTTCATGATTGTAAAAATGTTCATGTATTGAAAAATGTTAATGAAATTGAACAAACTTTCGTAATTTCAAAAATTGTTCATGAATGGAAAAATATCCTGAAAATTGAAAAAAGTTCATGACTTACAAAATAGTCTAATCATTCATAAAATATAGGCTGATTCAAAAAATGGTCATGCATTTCAAAATTGTTAGTTAAATCATAAAATGTTTTTGAATTTTCAAAATTGTTCTGGCAATTTCCGAGAAAAATATTCATTAATAATAAATATGTTTGTTGATTCAGGAAAACTGTTTGAAAAATGTTCACAATTTTTAGAAAAATATTTGCAAATTGTATAAATTGTTCATGATTTCAAAAAATGTTCTTGATTTTAGAAAATGTTCGAAAATTGTAAAAGTGTTCATGAATTTGAAAAATGTTCACGATTTCAAATATGTTCACGAGTTTAAAAAACTGTTTATGATTTCAGAAAAAATTACGATTTCACGAAATTGAGAGTGATAGTGTATCTTGATGATGCAGCAAAATGTGATCATGGCCATTGAACATTATGATTTTTTTGCCGTTGCAACGCACATGATTTTTTGTAGTCTAATAATAAAGTAAGGAGCGTTTCTAGCAGTCTGTCACCTAATTTTGCAGAACACCCCTGCATTCTTCGTGAATTAACCCGCAGTACACACTTAAGTCACGGCCGAGCCATTGTTTTGTATTTTTTTAGGGAACTCCCCTGACTTTTTAGGTAATTCACCCGCGGGTCATATTTAAGTCAAACAAATATTTTTCAAAATTATCCATATTTTTTAAACCGTAACTCCAATTTTAACATGCCATATATGAAATTTGATTAGAAAAATATGTAAAATCTAAATATGATGCTACTTCCACTTGTTAAATATTTTTAAATATTATTTTGAAAGCAAACTTATAATCTATAGCGCACGGTCTATTTTTGTTTGATACCAGCGGCGATCCTGATTGCAAAATAAATACCCACTAAATCCATATAGAGACAAAAGAAAACATCGATAATCACACATGCACACCTCTGAAATATCTCGCAAGGGAAAAACAACAGATATCTCATCGCAAGAGCGCACGGTCCGTTTTCCTTCCTTACCGGCGGCTATCCGGATTGCAAATAAACACCCACTAAAACCATATAAAGATGAAAGAAAACATCGATAATCACACATGCACACCTCTGAAAAACCTAGCAAGGGGAAAACAACAGATTTCTCATCGCGAGAGAGAGAGAGAGAGAGAGAGAGAGAGAGAGAGAGAGAGAGAGAGAGGGAGAGAGGGAGAGAGGGGAGAGGGAGAGAGAGACGTCTTAGGATTAACCACATTCAAACACATTTTGGTTTGTGTGAACACTGAGGCCAGTGCCAGCGAGGGTGAGAAGGAGGATAAGTGGCAACACAAATGTGATGCCATGTTAAAATAAAGGATGTGGACCTATGATGGTCTTGAATGATGGTTATTGGATTAAGAGCGTGTGTTATCGCCCCTCTGTTCTTAGGTAATTAACCCGTCATCCATATTTAAGTGAGAAAGCGAACCGTTTTTTACTATTTTGTAGAAACCCCCTTCCCATTTTTGGTAAATAACCCGCACTCCACCATTAAGTGATAGAAAACGAATCTTTTTTTACACTTTAGCGGAAAACCCACTGTCGTTTCTATAATTAACCCACAGTCCATCTAGAACAAATAATACTCTTTAAAAATACCTATATCTTTCAAACCCTAACTCCAATTTTATATGTTATATATGAAATTTGGTTAGAAAAATCTGTAGAATATGAATATGATGTTATTTTACCTGTTAAATATTTTTAAACTGGTATTTAGGCTGCAATATTGATCAATAGCGCAAGATTCATCTTTCTTTCGTGCAGACACCGACCCGGATTGCAATGAACACCTCATCAAAGCCAAATTGGAGATGAAAGAAACTGAATAACCGTGCATGTACGCCTCGGCAAAAGCTTGCATAGGAAAAAGCAGATTTCTCATCTTACGCCGAGAGAGAGAGAGAGAGAGAGAGAGAGAGAGAGAGAGAGAGAGAGAGAGAGAGAGAGAGAGAGAGAGAGAGAGAGAGAGAGAGACGCCTCGGCAATACCTATTGGGGTCTTAGTCATGGTTATTGGGTAAGGGTCGTGCGGTATTTTCTTATCCCATTGCAACATACGGGCTCTTTTGCTAGTAGTATGAATAGGTTGTTTAAGACCCTAACTGCATACGGAGATCCCCACTGGAGGAACTCAAACATACCACTCGGATGATTTATAAACCCCAATGAAGCCACAAATCTAAGTATTTGATCTAGATTTGTGAAGACAAGAATAAATTAATCCTGTAAGACCCTAACCGACTGTCAACACTCTATCAAAGTTTAGGGTTTTACATCTAGTGGGTGCACTGGTCGTGCCCCTACTGGAAGAACATAACAAACATTCTAGTCAGATGACAATTAAAGAAAGTCACTTTTACCCGCAAAAAAAGACAATTAAAGAAAGACACCTGAATGCAAGTGAGTGACACTTACTATAGTACTTACTCAGATATCAGCCTTTAAAATTCGCTCGATTTGAGCATGTCCTTCAGCTGAGAGTTCATCCGCTCAGCTCATATCATGGCCTCCTTACTTGCACCCACTTCGTCATTCAGGGTTCTGGCCAGCGGGAACAGCACGGACGGCGCGACAGAGACCGAAGTAGCACAAGATGTCATCGCCACCACTGTGGTCAGATGGGCAGGCACAACTTCAGTCGACACTAGAGCACTCACGTTTGGGATGACCTCAGGAAATTTAGGCACGCTGTCATGAGAAACATCCGTCGCTAGAGGGTCACGTCGTGGGCTAGGCAAACCATTATCCATCTAGGACGTCTCGGCTTGCACTCCAGCGTCCTCTGTAGGGATCATCTCTTCAGCAACTGCAGGTGAAACAAATCAACATCGGTTAACATGTGAAATGTTTGCTTTTCACTCGGACGTGTAAAAGACAAGCAACAACCTTTCCTTGTTCTTTGTTTCTAATGGTGATTTGCTCAGTGGCCTGACTGGTGTGACTCATCGAAGGGACAGTCCTACGTTAAAGGAATTCCAAGATGATTACGTGATCAATACTCGGAATAAAGATTCAATCACTAACACTTACTGGGAGACAGTCGACACCACTTTATTTATCTTGGGCAAATTTATAGCGTTTCTAGGCTTGTACAAGATTTTCTTTGCAGCCTACTTCCCAGTGTTTGGATAAGAAGCCACTAGCTCAATTGAATGTTCTTGAGCCCGCTTCATCCCCCGAGTAACAGGAGTTGCCTTGCTCGTATCATGCCCCATTTTGGTTCTGCCCTCTTGGATAGTGTAGGTTGAGGGCGAAGATCATCCATCATCCTCTAATCCGTCTTCGCCCTCATCATCATCATCACACTCATCGTCAGACTCCTCGCTTTCTTCTTCATGATCGCTCAGGGATTTATGACCGGCACTGCTTTTTGACTTCTCATCAACATGATCATGATTCACTTCTAGTATCGGAGAATAGAAGTCTTGGATGGCATGTCATGGCAATCGGATCGACAAATTAGAATCATCAAAGATCCAACTAAAATGGAAATCAGGAAGCTTAACACCAGTGGAATATTTTCGGAGTCATAAAGAAACATGCTCCCTTTGGCCTGGATCTCATCGTGTTACAAAGTGATGCACATCAACCTCACTTAAACATCTCCGTCAGTGATCGGTTTTGGACTCACTTGGGTCGGGTCCTTCAACCCACTATACAAATACATATGGGTCTCTCTCTCCTAGAGTGGTTGGATGCGACGGTCGATAAAGACAGACAGGAGATCTATCTCCTCCAAACCCTTCCTCTTTACTCTGATCAGAAGAGGAATCAGGATGTCTACTTCAGTTTTTGGTCTTGGTGACTCTTAAAATGTTTGGACGAGGACTTTCTAGTCGCTGAGAAGAAAAAGAAGGACGGCCGACGGTATTCTCAAGCGACACAGTCATTACGGGAAACGCACATCGTACATTCAAGGCATTTGTTACATCTTGTAGTGGACATAGTTAAAAGCATTGTAAATAAGCCTTTGTAACGGCCAAGAGAGAGAGGTCAGGCGCACTCTGTATAAGCCACATCCTTTCATCTGGACAAGGGTTTGCACTCCTTGTATTCCACATCGCTACGCAGAAAAAACCAAGCTCCAAAGCACAGGACATATGGTCTTTATCTCCACCGCAAGGGGTGTGAACATGCTAAGGTCTTTACCTCCACCACGAGGGGCTGAATCTGCTAAACTCCTTGATGTCAGACTTGTGTCTTGCTTGATCCAACATCTTCCCTACTCCCCTCTCCTGCTGTCGAAACTTCCCCCACGACACCGGCCATGCACAACAACCAACGGGGCCATCCTTTGATCTTGACCACGATCGGTAAACTGTGGCCAGGAGCAAGCCTGTAGGGTTGGGTCGCTACAGAGGGGAAGTGTGTACCAGGCACGAATGCCATCTGGGAAATGGACATGCATCAGGTCGTGCCCGAGCATTCGTCCGTAGCACTCAGCAAAGTGGTCAGCAGGTTGGTGAGGCCTTCGAAGATAGGGATGGCAATGGGTAGGGTATGGGCGGGTACAACCTTCTTCTGCCAAACCCATACCCATAGAAAATTTCTATACCCACCCACTTCAATATCCATGGGCATAAATTGGCACCCACGCCCATACCCATCGGGTATCCTATACCCAATGGGTATCCAGTGGGTATAATATATAACATTTAAAATTTTAAAATGTAGAGAAATGAGTTTAAAATTCAAGCGATCATGGATGAGTAGTATAGCACTAACACAGGTTGCTATGATGGGTGGCCTCTTGGAGGCATCAAGGGAGTATGAGCGGCGATTGGTGGAACCCGGTACAACGGGACGTCATTGTGGGAATGGGGAATCGCTGGATCGAGCGTTGGATTACGAGCAAAGAGTCGAGATTTCATCTTTTCAACGAGTCACATAGGACGCATGAGCACTGGTGAGCAGGTGATTACGGGTCAATGAGCTATGGCCGATTTAAGGAATCGATGCTTAGGGTGGGCCATACGAGTTGGATGATGACCCCACATGTCATAGGAGTTATTTTCATTTATTAATTTTTTCTGGTATCCATTGGGTTACCCATGGGCGCATTTTCATACCCATATCCTACCCATATATTTTGCGGGTAAGAATACCCATTACCCATGTGTACAAAATCTCTTCAAGTCTTGCCTATACCAGTTGTTTACGGGTAGGGTACCCGCGGGTATCCATACCCATGGGCAAAACTGCCATCGCTATTCGAAGAGAATAAGGTGGTACAAGACAGCGTCCTGCCGCGCTTTTGTTCCTGGTGTCTCCTAATCCTAGTTGTGTACTGGCGTTCATACATCCTCTGGCCGTAAAACAATCCTTTACATTGCTCTAAAAAAATATCTTCAGAACTATATGAGTTGGCTCTCTGAAAATGAACTTCTGTGTGGACAGTCGACACACATATATAACTCGGTCAGGCTCGTGGAATACATGTGCCCGAACTGACTTGCCTTTATCACTGCAAGATTTTCAGTCATAGACTATCACACAAACATGTTCTGTGAATCTAGTTTTAAGTGAGGAGTGGTACTTCATAGTTTAGACAAGCAACCGCCAATCAAGCCAAAACACTGAAATTAGTATTCTCTTTGGTCCAAATTAATTGACATTTTTTAATACAAAGTTGTATTAAAGCAGCGTCAATTAATATGGACAAGAGGAGTAGTAAAAATCGATCAATAGTACAAATAGATCGTTTAAGATCCCTAACTGCATACCGATAAAGTTAAACTATCAGTGATGTGTATACATCCAACACAGATTAATCATGGCAACCGTGTGGGACGTACGTGCTATTGAAACAGACCATGTGCACTGCGTTGCCTACGGTCTATGTTAGAATTAATCAGAGGTGCGTAATCGATTTACCGAGGACCAAGCAATCACATGAGGAACAACATCAAGATTTGTTAACGAGATTCATCGATATGGCTACATCTTCGGGGCCTGACTACGGACGCTCCTCCCGTCACACTATCGCACCCCGGCCGCCTAGGCACAGGCACACGCAAGTTTGCGTCGGCGGCGGCGGCGGCAAAGTGTTTGCGCCACGACGGCAACGCATGCTCGGCCTCAATTGGGCGGGGGGGGCGGGGGGGTGATACGTCTCCAACGTATCTATAATTTTTGATTGCTCCATGCTATATTATCTTCTGTTTTGGACATTATTGGGCTTTATTATACACTTTTATATTATTTTGGGGACTGACCTATTAACCGAAGGCCGAGCCCAGAATTGCTGCTTTTTGCCTATTTCAGAGTTTCGCAGAAAAAGAATATCAAACGGAGTCCAAACGGAATGAAACATTCGGGAACGTGATTTTCGGAACGAACGTGATCCAGAGGACTTGGACCCTACGTCAAGAAAGCTACCAGGAAGCCACGAGGTAGGGGGCGCGCCTACCCCCTGGGCACGCCCTCCACCCTCGTGGGCCCCACGTTGCTCCACCGACGTACTCCTTCCTCCTATATATACCTACGTACCCCCAAACTACTAGATACGAAGCCAAAAACCTAATTCCACCGCCGCAACCTTCTGTACCCGTGAGATCCCATCTTGGGGCCTGTTCCGGAGCTCCGCCGGAGGGGGCATCGATCACGGAGGGCTTCTACATCAACACCATAGCCTCTCCGATGAAGTGTGAGTAGTTTACCTCAGACCTTCGGGTCCATAGTTATTAGCTAGATGGCTTCCTCTCTCTTTTTGGATCTCAATACAATGTTCTTCCCCTCTCTTGTGGAGATCTATTCGATGTAATCTTCTTTTGCGGTGTGTTTGTTGAGACCGATGAATTGTGGGTTTATGATCAAGTTTATCTATGAACAATATTTGAATCTTCTGAATTCTTTTATGTATGATTGGTTATCTTTGCAAGTCTCTTCGAATTATCAGTTTGGTTTGGCCTACTAGATTGATCTTTCTTGCAATGGGAGAAGTGCTTAGCTTTGGGTTCAATCTTGCGGTGTCCTTTCCCAGTGACAGTAGGGGCAGCAAGGCACGTATTGTATTGTTGCCATCGAGGATAACAAGATGGGTTTTATATCATATTGCATGAGTTTATCCCTCTACATCATGTCATCTTGCTTAAAGCGTTACTCTGTTCTTATGAACTTAATACTCTAGATGCATGCTGGATAGCGGTCAATGTGTGGAGTAATAGTAGTAGATGCAGGCAGGAGTCGGTCTACTTGTCTCGGACGTGATGCCTATATACATGATCATGCCTAGATATTCTCATAACTATGCTCAATTCTGTCAATTGCTCAACAGTAATTTGTTCACCCACCGTAAATACGTATGCTCTCGAGAGAAGCCACTAGTGAAACCTATGGCCCCCGTGTCTATTTTCCATCATATTAATCTTCCAACACTTAGTTATTTCCGTTGCCTTTATTTTACTTTGCATCTTTATCACAAAAATACCAAAAAATATTATCTTATCATATCTATCAGATCTCACTCTCGTAAGTGACCGTGTAGGGATTGACAACCCCTTATCGTGTTGGTTGCGAGGATTTATTTGTTTGTGTAGGTGCGAGGGACTCGTGTGTAGCCTCCTACTGGATTGATACCTTGGTTCTCAAAAACTGAGGGAAATACTTACGCTGCTTTGCTGCATCACCCTTTCCTCTTCTAGGGAAAACCAACGCAATGCTCAAGAGGTAGCAACAAGGATTTTTGGCGCCGTTGCCGGGGAGGCTCACACCAAGTCAAGTCAAGATTTGATTTCCCGTCAACGAGCCATTTCTGGCGCCGTTGCCGGGGAGGTCTACGCAAAAGTCAACATACCAAGTACCCATCACAAACCCTTATCTCCCGCATTACATTATTCGCCATTTGCCTCTCGTTTTCCTCTCCCCCACTTCACCCTTGCCATTTTATTCGCCCTTCTTCCGTTCGTCCTTTTGTTTGCTCGTGTTGCCATGTGCCTTCTATATGCTTGCATCTTCGCTTGCTGAAAATCTATTGATATGGATCCACTTAAAGTGTTCTACTTGGATCATCTTCGATCCTTATGCGCTCGTGCTGAAACCCCAACTAGCCTAGTTGATGGGAAATCTTTAGATGAGCATGCTCATTTTGTGCGTCACCGTTTGTCTGAAAAAGGGAAAACTCTTATGGAATCAAATAAATAGATTGCTATGTTATGCTTGGAATCTTTGTGAAAATTGTGATTTTACTTGTTGCTCTAAGAACCCTAAAAAACACCTTCCCTACCTATGTGAGTTTAATGACAATGAAATCTTATCTTCTTATGCTAAGGGTGTTTACAGTTACTATGATATCGAACAAATTTAATAATTTGTTGCTTTTAAGGGTGCTTATGAAGTTGCTTCTTTGATTGAAAAGTATGATATTACTCTCTATGAATCTGAAAATTTTGACATACTTAAATATTGCTATGAAAACTATGCTCATAATGTCAATGTCAAAGAATTTATTGAGAGAATGACCGTTGCTTTGGAAGAAAATAATGATATGCATGAATCTATAGATAATGATGATTCCGATGATTTGATTGAAATATCCCTTGATGAACATGATGCTTGCTATTCTTGTGGCCATGATGCCAATATTTATAAAGATGAATTTGCTATAGTTCCATATGTTAAACTTGAGATCGTTGCTATTGCACCCATACTTGATAGTTCCTTCGATGAAAAGCATGATTGCAATGATTTTACTATAAATTCTCTTTATGTCAATTTTGCTAATAATATTCAAAACCCTAAGCTTGGGGATGCTAGTTTTGCTACGTCTACTACTTGTTGCAATGATCATGATTGGGGTGATTCTTCTTATGATCTTGAAAATTTATTTAATCCCCATGATGAATATGAGATTGATAATATTGTTTGCAATAATATTGAAAGTGGGTTTGGAAGAGTGTCAACTTTAGATCCCACATATTTGGATAATATTCAATCTTATGAAATTTTTGATAAAAGTGGTTTGGAGAGGTCATGACTTTAGCTAATGTTAATCCCACTATTTTGGAAGAGCGTCAACTTTGCATACATGTGGATCGTGTTAACCATATGTACTGTGATAGATATATTGTTGAATTTGCTTATGATCCTACATGCAATTATTATGAGAGAAGAAAATATGGTTGTAGAAATTTTCATGTTACTAAATTACCTCTCGTTATGTTGAGATTGTTTCTTTCCGCTTCCTTGCATATGCTAGTTTTTGCTTGCCTTGATAATTTGTTTGCCTATAAGATGCCTATGCATAGGAAGTATGTTAGACTTAAGTGTGTTTGTCACATGTTTTATGATGCTTTTTTGTGCTTCAATTCTTGTCTTTCATGTGAGCATCATTGAAATCTCAATGCCTAGCTAAAAAGGCTTTAAAGAAAAGCGCTTGTTGGGAGACAACCCAATATTTTTACTTGCTTTTATTCAATAAATATTTGTTCTAGCCTCTGGTTAGATGTGTTTTTTTGTTTTAATTAGTGTTTGTGCCAAGTTAAACCTATAGGATCTTCTTGGATGATAGTTATTTGATCTTGCAGAAAATTCCAGAAACTTTCTGTTCATGAAAATAATTGTTAAAAATCACCAGAACGTGATAAAATATTGATTACAATTTCTGCTGATCAATAAACAAATTTTCCAGGTCGTCCTATTTTGGCTGATTTTTTGGAGTTCCAGAAGTTTGCATTAGTTACAGATTACTATAGACTGTTCTGTTTTTGACAGATTCTGTTTTTCGTGTGTTGTTTGCTTATTTTGATGAATCTATGGCTAGTAAAAGAGTTTATAAACCATAGAGAAGTTGGAATACAGTAGGTTTAACACCAATATAAATAAAGAATGAGTTTATTACAGTACCTTGAAGTGGTCTTTTGTTTTCTTTCGCTAACGGAGCTCACGAGATTTTCTGCTGAGTTTTGTGTTGTGAACTTTTCAAGTTTTGGGTGAAAGAGTTGATGGATTATGGAACAAGGAGTGGCAAGAGCCTAAGATTGGGGTTGCCCATAGCACCCCCCCCCCCCCAATATAATCCAAGGACACCTAAATGCCAAAGCTTGGGGATGCCCCGGAAGGCATCCCCTCTTTCGTCTACTTCCATCGGTAACTTTACTTGGAGCTATATTTTTATTCACCGCATGATATGTGTTTTGCTTGGAGCGTCCTGTATGATTTGAGTCTTTGCTTTTTAGTTTACCACAATCATCTTTGCTGTACACATCTTTTGAGAGAGAGACACATGATTCAGAAATTATTAGAATACTCTATGTGCTTCACTTATATCTTTTGAGTTATATAGTTTTGCTCTAGTACTTCACTTATATCTTTTAGAGCACGGTGGTGGATTTGTTTTATAGAAACTATTGATCTCTCATCCTTCACTTAGATTATTTTGAGAGTCTTAAATAGCATGGTAATTTGCTTAAATAATCCTAATATGCAAGGTATTCAAGATTAGTAAAAACTTTCTTATGAGTGCGTTGAATACTAAGAGAAGTTTGATGCTTGATGATTCTTTTGAGACATGGAGGTAGTAATATTAAAGTTGTGCTAGTTGAGTAGTTGTGAATTTGAGAAATACTTGTGTTGAAGTTTGCAAGTCCCGTAGCATGCACGTATGGTAAACGTTATGTAACAAATTTGAAACATGAGGTGTTCTTTGATTGTCCTCCTTATGAGTGGCGGTCGGGGACGAGCGATGGTCTTTTCCTACCAATCTATCCCCCTAGGAGCATGCGCGTAGTGCTTGGTTTTTGATGACTTGTAGATTTTTGCAATAAGTATGTGAGTTCTTTATGACTAATGTTGAGTCCATGGATTATACACACTCTCACCTTTCCACCATTGCTAGCCTCTTCGGTACCGTGCATTGCCCTTTCTCACATTGAGAGTTGGTGCAAACTTCGCCGGTGCATCCAAACCCCGTGATATGATATGCTCTTTCACACATAAACCTCCTTATATATTCCTCAAAACAGCCACCATACCTACCTATTATGGCATTTCCATAGCCATTCCGAGATATATTGCCATGCAACTTTCCACCATTCCGTTTATCATGACACGTTCATCATTGTCATATTGCTTTGCATGATCATGTAGTTGACATAGTATTTGTGGCAAAGCCACCGTTCATAATTCTTTCATACATGTCACTCTTGGTTCATTGCATATCCCGGTACACCGCCGGAGGCATTCATATAGAGTCATACTTTGTTCTAGTACCGAGTTGTAATCATTGAGTTGTAAATAAATAGAAGTGTGATGATCATCATTTTCTAGAGCATTGTCCCAAGTGAGGAATAAAAAAAGAGGGAAAGGCCATAAAAAAGAGAAGGCCCAAAAAAAGAGAGAAAAAGAGAGAAGGGACAATGTTACTATCCTTTTACCACACTTGTGCTTCAAAGTAGCACCATAATCTTCATAATAGAGAATCTCTTGTTTTGTCACTTTCATATACTAGTGGGAATTTTTAATTATAGAACTTGGCTTGTATATTCCAACAATGGGCCTCCTCAAGTGCCCTAGGTCTTCGTGAGCAAGCAAGTTGGATGCACACCCACTTAGTTTCTTTTGTTGAGCTTTCATATATTTATAGCTCTAGTGCATCCGTTGCATGGCAATCCCTACTCCTTGCATTAACATCAATCGATGGGCATCTCCATAGCTCATTGATTAGCCTCGTTGATGTGAGACTTTCTCTTTTTTTGTCTTCTCCACATAACCCCCAACATCATATTCAATTCCACCCATAGTGCTATATCCATGGCTCACGCTCATGTATTGCGTGAAGGTTGAAAAAGTTTGAGATTACTAAAGTATGAAACAATTGCTTGGCTTGTCATCGGGGTTGTGCATGATGAGAGCATTCTTGTGTGACGAAAATGGAGCATGACTAAACTATATGATTTTGTAGGGATGAACTTTCTTTGGCCATGTTATTTTGAGAGGACATAATTGCTTAGTTAGTATGCTTGAAGTATTATTATTTTTATGTCAATATTGAACTTTTATCTTGAATCTTTCGGATCTGAATATTCATACCACAATTAAGAAGAATTACATTGAAATTATGCCAAGTAGCATTCCACATCAAAAATTTTGTGTTTATCATTTAGCTACTCGAGGATGAGCAGGAATTAAGCTTGGGGATGCTTGATATGTCTCCAATGTATCTATAATTTTTGATTGCTCCATGCTATATTATCTTCTGTTTTGGACATTATTGGGCTTTATTATACACTTTTATATTATTTTTGGGACTAACCTATTAACCGGAGGCCCAGCCCAGAATTGCTGTTTTTTGCCTATTTCAGAGTTTCGCAGAAAAAGAATATCAAACGGAGTCCAAATGGAATGAAACCTTCGGGAACGTGATTTTCGGAACGAACGAGATCCAGAGGACTTGGACCCTACGTCAAGAAAGCTACCAGGAAGCCACGAGGTAGGGGGCGCGCCTACCCCCTGGGCGCGCCCTCCACCCTTGTGGGCCCCACGTTGCTCCACCGACGTACTCCTTCCTCCTATATATACCTACGTACCCCCAAACTACCAGATACGAAGCCAAAAACCTAATTCCACCGCCGCAACCTTCTGTACCCGTGAGATCCCATCTTGGGGCCTGTTCCGGAGCTCCGCCGGAGGGGGCATCGATCACGGAGGGCTTCTACATCAACACCATAGCCTCTCCGATGAAGTGTGAGTAGTTTACCTCAGACCTTCAGGTCCATAGTTATTAGCTAGATGGCTTCCTCTCTCTTTCTGGATCTCAATACAATGTTCTCCCCCTCTCTTGTGGAGATCTATTCGATGTAATCTTCTTTTGTGGTGTGTTTGTTGAGACCGATGAATTGTGGGTTTATGATCAAGTTTATCTATGAACAATATTTGAATCTTCTGAATTCTTTTATGTATGATTGGTTATCTTTGCAAGTCTCTTCGAATTATCAGTTTGGTTTGGCCTACTAGATTGATCTTTCTTGCAATGGGAGAAGTGCTTAGCTTTGGGTTCAATCTTGCGGTGTCCTTTCCCAGTGACAGTAGGGGCAGCAAGGCACGTATTGTATTGTTGCCATCGAGGATAACAAGATGGGGTTTATATCATATTGCATGAGTTTATCCCTCTACATCATGTCATCTTGCTTAAAGCGTTACTCTGTTCTTATGAACTTAATACTCTAGATGCATGCTGGATAGCGGTCGATGTGTGGAGTAATAGTAGTAGATGCAGGCAGGAGTCGGTCTACCTGTCTCGGACGTGATGCCTATATACATGATCATGCCTAGATATTCTCATAACTATGCTCAATTATGTCAATTGCTCAACAGTAATTTGTTCACCCACCGTAAATACTTATGCTCTCGAGAGAAGCCACTAGTGAAACCTATGGCCCCCGTGTCTATTTTCCATCATATTAATCTTCCAACACTTAGTTATTTCCGTTGCCTTTATTTTACTTTGCATCTTTATCACAAAAATACCAAAAATATTATCTTATCATATCTATCAGATCTCACTCTCGTAAGTGACCGTGTAGGGATTGACAACCCCTTATCGCGTTGGTTGCGAGGATTTATTTGTTTGTGTAGGTGCTAGGGACTCGTGTGTAGCCTCCTACTGGATTGATACCTTGGTTCACAAACACTGAGGGAAATACTTACGCTACTTTGCTGCATCACCCTTTCCTCTTCAAGGGAAAACCAACGCAGTGCTCAAGAGGTAGTAGGGGGCTACTTGTGTGAGATATGTGTTGGGGAACGTAGTAATTTCAAAAAAATTCCTACGCACATGCAAGATCATGGTGATGCATAGCAACGAGAGGGGAGAGTGTTGTCTATGTACCCTCGTAGACCGTGAGCGGAAGCGTTTATCAACGCGGTTGATGTAGTCGTACACCTTCACGATCCGTCCCGATCAAGTACCGAACGTACGGCACCTCCGCGTTTAGCACACGTTCAGCTCGATGACGTCCTCGCCTTCTCGATCCAGCAAGAGGGGGGAAGTAGTAGATGAGTTCCGGCAGCAGGACAGCGTGGTGACGGTGTTGGTGAAGAACAATCTCCGCAGGGCTTCGCCTAAGCACTACGAAAACTATGACGGAGGATAAACTAGAGGGGACGGGGTTGCCGGCACACGGCTTGGTGTTTCTTGATCTGTCTTGGGTGCTAGCCCTACCCCTCTATTTATATGTTGAGCCTTGGGGTCGAAACTTGGAGTAAAAGCCTCCACAAAGTCGGTTTCACCCGAAAGGCAAGAGTCCTTCTCGGACTCCAGGACCAGACGCCAGGGTTCCCGGCGTCTGGACCCAGACGCCAAGGACCCTGGCGTCTGGCCCCTGGACTCCGCAAAACTTCCTTTTGCGCTTTCCAAAAACCTTGTGGGCTTTCCCCTTTGGCCCAAATAAAGTGTTCTTATACCCAAACATTTCGGGAAACATCCGGAACCCCTTCCGGTGAATTCTGGAACCCTTCCGGAGTCCAAACACTATTATCCCATATATCAATCTTTATCTCCGGACCATTCCGTTGTCCAGTGATCTACTCCTAGATCACTATTGTACCCTCTTGCCAAACTCCTGGGGAAGTACACAATAGGTCTGGTACACAGCATAGCATACTTTATAGAACCTATGACTGAGGCATAGGGAATGACTTTCATTCTCTTTCTATCTTCTGTCGTGGTCGGGCTTTGAGTCTTACTCAATTTCACACCTTGTAACACACGCAAGAACTCTTTCTTTGACTGTTCCATTTTGAACTACTTCAAAATCTTGTCAAGGTATGTACTCATTGAAAAAACTTATCAAGCGTCTTGATCTATCTCTATAGATCTTGATGCTCAACATGTAAGCAGCTTCAACGAGGTCTTTCTTTGAAAACTCCTTTCAAATACTCCTTTATGCTTTCCAGAAAATTCTACATTATTTCTGATCAACAATATGTCATTCACATATACTTATCAAAAATGTTGTAGTGCTCCCACTCACTTTCTTGTAAATACAGGCTTCACCGCAAGTCTGTATAAAACTATATGCTTTGATCAATTTATCAAACCATATATTCCAACTCCAAGATGCTTGCACCAGTCCATAGATGGATCGCTGGAGCTTGCATATTTTGTTAGCACCTTTAGGATTGACAAAACCTTCTTGTTGCATCATATACAACTCTTCTTCCAGAAATCCATTCAGGAATGCAGTCTTTACATCCATTTGCCAAACTTCATAATCATAAAATGCGGCAATTGCTAACATGATTCGGACGGACTTAAGCATCGCTACGAGTGAGAAAATCTCATCATAGTCAACACCTTGAACTTTGTCAAAACCTTTTTCGACAAGTCTAGCTTTGTAGATAGTAACACTACTATCAGCGTCCGTCTTCCTCTTGAAGATCCATTTATTTTCTATGGCTTGCCGATCATCGGGCAAGTCAACCAAAGTCCACACTTTGTTTTCATACATAGATCCCATCTCAGATTTCATGGCCTCAAGCCATTTTGCGGAATCTGGGCTCACCATCGCTTCTTCATAGTTCGTAGGTTCATCATGGTCTAGTAACATGACTTCCAGAACAGGATTACCGTACCACTCTGGTGCGGATCTTACTCTGGTTGACGTACGAGGTTCGGTAGTAACTTGATCTGAAGCTTCATGATCATCATCTTTTAGCTTCCTCACTGATTGGTGTAGGTGTCACAGAAACCGGTTTCTGTGATGAACTATTTTCCAATAAGGGAGCAGGTACAGTTACCTCATCAAGTTCTACTTTCCTCCCACTCACTTCTTTCGAGAGAAACTCCTTCTCTAGAAAGGATCCATTCTCAGCAATGAATATCTTGCCTTCGGATCTGTGATAGAAGGTGTACCCAACTGTCTCCTTTGGGTATCCTATGAAGACACAATTCTCCGATTTGGGTTTGAGCTTATCAGGATGGAAAACTTTTTCACATAAGCATCGCAACCCCAAACTTTAAGAAACGACAGCTTAGGTTTCTTGCTAAACCATAGTTCATACGGTGTCGTCTCAATGGATTTAGATGGTGCCCTTTTTTAACGTGAATGCAGTTGTCTCTAATGCATAACCCCAAAATGATAGTGGTAAATTGGTAAGAAACATCATAGATTGCACTATATCCAATAAAGTACGGTTATGACGTTCGGACACACCATTACACTGTGGTGTTCCAGGTGGCACGAATTTGTGAAACTATTCCACATTGTTTTAATTAAAGACCAAACTCGTAACTCAAATATTCGTCTCCGCGATTAGATCGTAGAAACTTTATTTTCTTGTCACGATGATTTTCCACTTCACTCTGAAATTCTTTGAAGTTTTCAAATGTTTCAGACTTATGTTTCATCAAGTAGATATACCCATATCTGTTCAAATCATCTGTGAAGGTCAGAAAATAACGATACCCGCCACGAGCCTCAACACTCATCAGATCGTATCCATCAGTATGTATTATTTCAAACAAGTTTGTTGCTTGCTCCATTGTTCCGGAGAACGGAGTCTTAGTCATCTTGCCCATGAGGCATGGTTCGCAAGCATCAAGTGATTCATAATCAAGTGATTCCAAAAGCCCATCAGCATGGAGTTTCTTCATGCGCTTTACAGCAATATGACCTAAACGGCAGTGCCACAAATAAGTTGCACTATCATTATTAACTTTGCATCTTTTGGCTTCAATATTATGAATATGTGTATCACTACGATCGAGATCCAACAAACTATTTTCATTGGGTGTATGACCATCGAAGGTTTTATTCATGTAAACAGAATAACAATTATTCTCTGATTTTAAATGAATAAACGTATTGCAATAAACATGATCAAATCATATTCATGCTTAACGCAAACACTAAATAACATTTATTTAGGTTCAACACTAATCCCGAAAGTATAGGTAGTGTGCGATGATGATCATATCAATCTTGGAACCACTTCCAACACACATCGTCACTTCACCCTTAACTAGTCTTTGTTCATTCTGCAACTCCTGTTACTTCTCTTAGAAACTGAACCAGTATCAAATACCGAGGGGTTGCTATAAACACTAGTAAAGTACACATCAATAACATGTATATCAAATATAGCTTGTTCACTTTGCCATCCTTCTTATCCGCCAAATACTTGGGGTAGTTCCGCTTCCAGTGACCAGTCCCTTTGCAGTAGAAACACTTAGTCTCAAGCTTAGGTCCAGACTTGGGCTTCTTCACTTGAGCAGCAACCCACTTGCCGTTCTTCTTGAAGTTCTCCTTCTTCCCTTTGTCCTTTTTCTTGAAACTAGTGGTCTTGTCAACCATCAACACTTGATGCTCTTTCTTGATTCCTACCTTCATCGATTTCATCATCATGAAAAGCTCGGGAATCGTTTTCGTCATCCCTTGCATACTATAGTTCATCACGAAGTTCTACTAACTTGGTGATGGTGACTAGAGAATTCTGTCAATCACTATTTTATCTGGAAGATTAACTCCCACTTGATTCAAGTGATTGTAGTACCCAGACAATCTGAGCACATGCTCACTGCTAGAGCTATTCTCCTCCATCTTTTAGCTATAGAACTTGTTGGAGACTTCATATCTCTCAACTCGGGTATTTGCTTGAAATATTAACTTCAACTCCTGGAACACCTCATATGGTCCATGACGTTCAAAACGTCTTTGAAGTCCCGATTCTAAGCCGTTAAGCATGGTGCACTAAACTATCAAGTAGTCATCATATTGAGCTAGCCAAACGTTCATAACGTCTGCATCTGCTCCTGCAATAGGTCTGTCACCTAGTGGTGCATCAAGGACATAATTCTTCTGTGCAGCAATGAGGATAATCCTCAGATCACGGATCCAATCCGCATCATTGCTACTAACATCTTTCAACTTAGTTTTCTCTAGGAACATATCAAAAATAAAACAGGGGAGCTAAACACGAGCTATTGATCTACAACATAGATATGCTAATACTACCAGGACTAAGTTCATGATAAATTAAAGTTCAATTAATCAAATCACTTAAGAACTCCCACTTAGATAGACATCCCTCTAATCATCTAAGTGATCACGTGATCCATATCAACTAAACCATGTCCGATCATCATGTGAGCTGGAGTAGTTTCAATGGTGAACATCACTATGTTGATCATATCTACTATATGATTCACGCTCGATCTTTCGATCTCAGTGTTCCGAGGCCATATCTGCATATGCTAGGCTCGTCAAGTTTAACCCAAATATTCCGTGTGTGCAACTGTTTTGCACCCGTTGTATTTGAACGTAGAGCCTATCACACCCGATCATCACGTGGTGTCTCAGCACGAAGAACTTTC
Source organism: Triticum aestivum (assembly GCF_018294505.1). Taxonomy (NCBI): domain Eukaryota; kingdom Viridiplantae; phylum Streptophyta; class Magnoliopsida; order Poales; family Poaceae; genus Triticum; species Triticum aestivum. The sequence goes on along the minus strand of NC_057811.1, from coordinate 451,279,422 downwards.
GCAACGGTGCATACTCAGGGAGAACACTTATACCTTGAAATTCAGTGAGAGATCATCTTATAATGCTACCGTCGATCTAAGCAAAATAAGATGCATAAAAGATAAACATCACATGCAATCAATATAAGTGATATGATATGGCCATCATCATCTTGTGCTTGTGATCTCCATCTCCGAAGCACCGTCATGATCACCATCGTCACCGGCGCGACACCTTGATCTCCATCATAGCATCGTTGTCATCTCGCTAACTATTGCTTCTATGACTATCGCTACCGCTTAGTGATAAAGTAAAGCATTACAGGGCGATTGCATTGCATACAATAAAGCGACAACCATATGGCTCCTGCCAGTTGCCGATAACTAGGTTACAAAACATGATCATCTCATACAATAAAATATAGCATCATGTCTTGACCATATCACATCACAACATGCCCTGCAAAAACAAGTTAGACGTCCTCTACTTTGTTGTTGCAAGTTTTACGTGGCTGCTACAGGCTGAGCAAGAACCGTTCTTACCTACGCATCAAAACCACAACGATAGTTCGTCAAGTTAGTGTTGTTTTAACCTTCTCAAGGACCGAGCGTAGCCACACTCGGTTCAACTAAAGTTTGAGAAACTGACACCCGCCAGCCACCTGTGTGCAAAGCACGTCGGTAGAACCAGTCTCGCGTAAGCGTACACGTAATGTCGGTCCGGGCCGCTTCATCCAACAATACCGCTGAACCAAAGTATGACATGCTGGTAAGCAGTATGACTTGTATCGCCCACAACTCACTTGTGTTCTACTCGTGCATATAACATCTACGCATAAAACCTGGCTCGGATGCCACTGTTGGGGAACGTAGTAATTTCAAAAAAAATCCTACGCACATGCAAGATCATGGTGATGCATAGCAACGAGAGGGGAGAGTGTTGTCTACGTACCCTCGTAGACCGTAAGCGGAAGCGTTTATCAACGCGGTTGATGTAGTCGTACACCTTCACGATCCGTCCCGATCAAGTACTGAACGTACGGCACCTCCGCGTTCAGCACGCGTTCAGCACGCGTTCAGCTCGATGACGCCCTCGCCTTCTCGATCCAGCAAGAGGGGCGAAGTAGTAGATGAGTTCCGGCAGCACGACGGCGTGGTGACGGTGTTGGTGAAGAACAATCTCCGTAGGGCTTCGCCTAAGCACTACGAAAACTATGACGGAGGATAAACTAGAGGGGACGGGGTTGCCGGCACACGGCTTGGTGTTTCTTGATCTGTCTTGGGTGCTAGACCTACCCCTCTATTTATATGTTGAGCCTTGGGGTCGAAACTTGGAGCAAAAGCCTCCACAAAGTCGGTTTCACCCGAAAGGCAAAGAGTCCTTCTCGGACTCCAGGACCAGACGCCAGGGTTCCCGGCGTCTGGCCCCTGGACTCCACAAAACTTCCTTTTGCGCTTTCCAAAAACCTTGTGGGCTTTCCCCTTTGGCCCAAATAAAGTGTTCTCGTACCCAAATATTTCGGGAAACATCCGAAACCCCTTCCGGTGAATTCCGGAACCCTTCCGGAGTCCAGACACTATTATCCCATATATCAATCTTTATCTCCGGACCATTTCGCAGTTCCTCGTCATGTATGTGATCTTATCCGGAATTCCGAACAACATTCGGTTACCAACATACATAACTCATAAATACTATATCGTCAACGAACGTTAAGCGTGCGGACCCTACGGGTTCGAGAACTATGTAGACATGACCGAGACACTTCTCTAGTCAATAACCAATAGCGGAACCTGGATGCACATATTGGCTCCTACATATTCTACGAAGATCTTTATCGGTCGAACCGCATAACAACATACGTTGTTCCCTTTGTCATCGGTATGTTACTTGCCCGAGATTCAATCGTCGGTATCTTAATACCTAGTTCAATCTCGTTACCGGCAAGTCTCTTTACTCGTTCTGTAATACATCATCCCGCAACTAACTCATTAGTTACAATGCTTGCAAGGCTTATAGTGATGTGCATTACCAAGTGGGCCCAGAGATACCTCTCCGACAATCGGAGTGACAAATCCTAATCTCGAAATATGCCAACCCAACAAATACCTTTGGAGACACCTGTAGAGCACCTTTATAATCACCCAGTTACGTTGTGACGTTTGGTAGCACACAAAGTGTTCCTCCGGTAAACGGGAGTTGCATAATCTCATAGTCATAGGAACATGTATAAGTCATGAAGAAAGCAATAGCAGAATACTAAACGATCAAGTGCTAAGCTAATGGAATGGGTCAAGTCAATCACATCATTCTCCTAATGATGTGATCCCGTTAATCAAATGAAAACTCATGTCTATGGTTAGGAAACATAACCATCTTTAATTAACGAGCTAGTCAAGTAGAGGCATACTAGTGACACTTTGTTTGTCTATGTATTCACACGTGTATTATGTTTCCGGTTAATACAATTCTAGCATGAATAATAAACATTTATCATGATATAAGGAAATAACTAATAACTTTATTATTGCCTCTAGGGCATATTTCCTTCAATATGAGATCAACCGAAAATCTCATATTTCGACATTTTGGAAAAATCTGAAATTATTTGACAACATTCATGTGGAGTATGACTACAACTCTAAAAATGATCAGCTCAAAACTCAACGTACATTTAGAGACTCAAAAAAAGACAAAATCGAATGTAAATAGTGACAGCTTTGGGTGAATAGTACTTTGACACTATTCTGATCCATTTTTTTCTTCTTTGTTTCTATTAATGTAAGTTGAATTAGGAGCTGACATTTTTTGAGGTTGTACATCAAACATTGATGTGGTCTACAAATTTTTGAGAATGTTTGAACATTTATTTTTTTCAAAATATTGATCTGATAGACCTCACCTAATATGAGATCATAGATCTCACCTAATGTGATATCTCACACAAGTCTCCCCCATCAATCGGCCGTGGTGCGCAGAGCTCATGGAGGAGTAGCTAAGCTTGTACATGGAGAGGAAGCTGACACGTACGAAGCCATGGGGGATGCAGAGCAAATAATCCGAGAACAGATGTATGCTTAAAAAGTCACCAGTTATTGTTATTTGTGACCTATTTTTCCATTGGTTTTTAGAAGAAAACTACCGATCTACTCATCTGTAATCATGACAGTATAATGAACACGAAAAATAATAAAAACTACACTCAGATCCATAGATCTCCTAGCGAGGATTACAAGCACTGAAGCGGGCCGAAGATGCGCCGCCGTCACCGCCCTGAGCGTAGCTCATGTGGTTAGGTTCTTTGTGGTGGAACCAACCCACCATGGTTCAAGTCCAAGACTTGGCACTGATGCTCGTATTTTTCTGAATTTATTTTAGGCTTTCTGGCGATATTTGTTTATTAGCTATGAGGCATCTATACTGACTTCGTCAATTTCAAGATGTCGAATCAGCTTAGTATCTCGAAGGTGCCCACGGGGGCAAAGATGTACACTCATATCATACTAACATTATTCAACGCCTACAATTAGAATGCATGTCTAATCCAAATCCCACAAACTCCATAAACTCAAGAAAAAATGATAATAGAATTAAGACAATTCATACAGGTTCGGGGACTATCAATCAAGTTAGTATCTAAGATAGTAATGGAAAATTGTGAGATAAGGTTATCGTGTAGCACAGACTATTTTTTTTCCTACAAATATTTGGCAGGACGCTAAGAATTGGAATTTATTACTCAGCTTGATCATCAAAGCTTTGCAGCCCAACAAAATGAAGCATAAGTCTCAATTGCCCTTGCTTAATGTGTGTCCCCCGTTGCAACCATCACACTATTCACATCTCTATGTGCTTCTGCTTTGCGAATCTCAACTAACTTGAGAGTTGAATGTGCTTTAGTATGACCTGCTGGATCTTAACAACATTAGGTGCAACCTTCATTACTAGTTAGCAAGATATTCCAGAGACCATCCAATCCTAAAGTGTGCTCTACTAGGTCCAATGGCATGGTCTCGCAGAGTTAATTAATCTCTTTCTCTACATATACTCACTATGGAATAAAAGAAAGCTACATTTACTCAGCTATTGGGGTGAATGGGAACTATAGTGAGCTACAGATGGAGTCCTGGGGCAACTTATATAGCCAGGCGTATAACTAAATTATGAGCCCTCCCTCATTTTACCAACCTTTCAATGGATTTATTGTCGCAAATTTGGAGAACTTTCGGGGGAGTGGCGGGAACCTCATAGTGACTCGGATTTAACTTCCTGGCTAAGTTTCTTTCCATTCTCTAAAGCTCAATTGTTAGTTAAGTTTCCATTTTGGTATCTTCTAGAAATTGCAAACATCAACTTTAGGAAGTTCTAGCTCCTAACTCTCAGAAATTAAACACTTTTAAGGATTTTGAAATTTGTAAATTTTCATAAATTTTGACAACCTTCAAAAATTTAGAAATTTAAAACTTCCAGTAATTTGGAGATATGCAAAATATTTGAAATTTTTGACTTTGAATTTTCAAAAAGAAAAAGTAAATTTCAAATATGTAAGTTTCATAAAATTTTAACTTGAAAACCAATAGAGAGAGAGGACTAGGCTAGTTACAGTATGGTGGGCCCCATGGGCTTTTGTGTTTTCGGCATGTGCCCTAGGCCAAGTATATGAAGATGTTTCAACTTTTGAACTAATGGTGAAAGCGAGCATGAACACTAGGAGCAAAACCCATGAACTAAAAGCTGGCAAATTGGATGGAGGAGTTTACCAATACAAAATTAGAACTATGACTAGCCTGAGTTATAGTTTCATACATGCTTAGGACAAGCTCTTGAAGAAAATATGAGAGTTCCACTCACGATCCTCAATAGTACCATGAACAGTCAATGCCATGCCAGTAATCCGGATAGATCCATCATATGCACTACTTGATTAAGATCCACAAATGCTAGCACTACTACAATCCAGATGCCTCCGAGGAGACACCAGTGGGAAACCCTGGCACCTTGCCTCCCCAACTCCCTCACCCTCCCCTGCTCGTTGTATTTGTCACCGACCTTTATGACGGATGTGACTTGCACCACACCAAAGGTGTCGGGAGTACCTCTCTCTTTCAATCAGGCAATGGTGGCCTAGTTGTTGGGAGAGGAGGTGGTATAGTAGCGGGTGTGGTGCCGAGGGCCGAGGCACACCAATCTGGTGATCCTACATGCAGATTGGACAGTGGCAAGAATGCATTGATGTAGCATGTCTACGATGAGGCATGGAGATCATGCGGTTGTGGCATGAAGCACGCAACACTGGGTTGATCTCATGGGTGGCTACTGCCACTCCACTCTCTCACGTTAATAGTGCAAGCCGCTAAGGCCAGATTTGGTTCAATTGAGAACTAGATCAGAGCCTTTGATGGCTATGTACTATTGGCAACACCTATGGTGGGGATGGCTGCTAAGTGTTGTTATTGCGTGCACGACAACCATGGACTAGATATTTGTTCGGCAATTATTAGAAGCAATGCGATGGCATCGTCCTTTCCATCAATTTCTCCTTTGGCTGCCTAGTTCAGTGTGAGCTGGCCGATAGGCCAGTGGATGGCAACTGACATCGTGTTTGCATTCTCTAGACGAAAACGCATGATCTAGCCTTCTGACTTGGTCAAACAACATTGAGGTCCGCACATTGTTTCCTTTTGAAGTTGTTGGCTCAAATATCTACTTCGGGAATGATAGCCCTTGGTCTGATATTTTGGTTGGATCAACAAAGATTGGTATGCGAGTGGTGATTACTTTTTGGTGTCATAGTCTTGGAATTGCACCCTTTGTATGCTCACATGTTTTTTAACAACACAGGAGGGTCCCTACCTAAATTCATTTCTCAAAATGCCAAGCTAGTTTGATGGAGTTACAGTTGTTGTGTCATTGTGCGGGATATGATATTGACGTGAAGAACTAGCACCAAACTTTCAAGAATATTTCCTAAACCTATGAGTCCAAAGGGTAAAATAAAAAATAAAAAAATTGATAGTTATGATGGTCAGGGGGTTGTCATTTAGGGAATCTACTCAAACGTCGCTGCTATGTATAGACAAATATATCTTCTCTTTTGCCACGGCACAACCATTGTAACTCTCGCCAACTAGCTTGGTATTTTGAGTAATCGATTTCATGTGGGGTCCTCTCCCCCAGTGATGGTTCAAAGAATGGATCAGTTCATGGTTATTGGGTTTGTCATAGGATATTGGAGATGTCGCCGCGAGGCAGGTCCTATATGGATGGCCTTGAGTTTTTATTTTCTTTATTTAAACAACTGTATTTGTGGCACCAATATGTTTGCTTTAATTGATATTGTTTTTTCAACAACTAGCATGGTGGCCCTCGCAAATGCGGGGGCATCATATTTAAATTAGAAGTGACTAAGATATGAATATTCACATTATGAGAAAACTATATTCACGTTCCATGATCATCCTAAATGTAATCGCCCGCAATATCCGTGGCGAAGATAATAGGTCTGACATATGATCCATCCAAATAGGTTTCCCATACATAGGAATTTTATTTTATTTTGTTACCAAGAATACCATGGGCACCCATTCCTCATGAAAGTAAGCACAGGAGTATGGGCACCAATGTTTGATTTTCCAAAAAAATCCAGATTTTTATTTAAATTTCCTGGTATTTTAACTACTATATTCGCATAGGGGTGTGTGGCACCCGAGATCCACAAGTCCTCATCCGTACACACATACTATACTCGTATTATTCAACGCCTACAATTTCCAATGAGTGGAAGACCCTGGACCAATTAAGAAGAAAAGGAGAAACTTTAAGATGGTCCCGACTATTGTGGGTCATTCATTATTTTTGATCTACGGGTCTAGACAAAATGTGGTGACCTATTACCTCGTAGAAGATAATAGGTCACCCATGAGAGGTAAAACCTCTTCAATAGGTAGTGTCGTTTTTTATATTTGGTAAGTGTTTGATAAAAGGAAAATAATAATTTGTAAATGATGAATTGGTAGTATAAAATATAGTATTGTATATCTCTAACATATGAAGAACATCCTAGTAAAAGGAAACTACATATTCCTAATTGACGTTATTGAACCATAGAATGTCACTATGTATAAGCAAAATATTGTGACACCACGGAATGACATAACATGAGAAATAATTATTATTACTTTATTCTTTCCATAAGATATTGTGGTTGTAAAAAAACACATGCATATGGTTAAGTACATTGGGGAACTTCTTGCAAAAAAAGGCATAATGACGAACTTCAAGAAATGAAGTACATGTGTTGTCATGGCAGTTATCATACTTTGTCTCGTTTGTTGCAAGGAACAAAGGAAAATCCTGGACAAGATTTAGAAGCCGTCCATCGATTTCTTTTATTTGACTAGGACAATGATTGTGTGTTGCAATGGGATATAAATATTATAGTATGTTACCTTGTGATTTACCTGTCCATATCAATGTGATTGTGAAAATAAATGTTTAAGTCCTGCCCGTGATTTACCATATATTTTGATGAGAAGTTTGGTGAGTTAAGTAAAGTAGAATTAGTTCAGAAGGTAAGTAAATTCGGGTGATTGATTTTCATACAAGGAAGGTTGGATGAAGGGATGGTCGGAAGAAAAGTGAAACGTGGAACCTTACATTCCTTTTAAGTAGTATAGATAATTTCTCGTTGCTTGCAAAAGACAAAAAAATGGTTTTGAGGTCGTAGACATAGGAAAGAGATCTGGAGAGAGAGAGAGAGAGAGAGAGAGAGAGAGAGAGATTCCAATGCACTGGTGATTTATGAAAGGAATTTTCTGGAGGGGGAGCATAATTCACGAGATTATTTTTTGGTGTCTTTCCTTGTTTGGGTGTTGAGAAATTTAGGGGGGGGAGGGGGTGACCGGCCGAGGTTTATTAGTTTACACATGCTAATGGTTGGGGCCCAATAATAACTATAACCAATGGCAGAGATTAAGTATGTATGCTTACCTCCTATGAGTTAAGAGGGACCAGGTTAAAAGAGCTCGAAAATAACATGTGTCATTCAAAGTGGAATGTGTTGACTAGCTAAGAATAGGGTGACATTGTCCTTTAATTATGTCATCAACAATTTTCTTTCTGACTACATATTAACAAACTTAGATCAACACCGGAGCAAGACGAGAAACACGTGGTCACCGCCGCTGCCCCATGTTGTGATGGAACTCATTGTCATGTTCCATTGTCCAACTTAGGATGGAATCAACCGACTCGTCAAGAGCTAATTCTTAAGTGCAACCTATTGAACATGTCAGGTCATGTTTTAGAGGGATGATTCCCCACAGATATATTCATTGTTTCCAACGTATTCCAAAGGTCTCCCAATCCTATAATGTGTGTTCTCGACCTCCACAACAAGGTACCAAGGCATTCCTTGGGTTTGGATTTATTTTTATCTCTACTCTTGATGCTATAAAATATGGTATGTTAGTTTTCATGGTAAATAGTTGGCATTGTTTGGTTGCAAATGCTCTGCCATATTTATAGCATTACAACACTCTGGTAGCACAATGTGGTACTGAATGTGTGAAAAAAGAATTTGTTTTTTCTTATTTCGCCAAGAAAAGGGATCTTGTGTTCTTTTATATTAAGAGGGCATTCATGAAGTTGATACTTGAAGATACAAACACTCTTGTACATTCTCTTGCATTTGTATGAGTGCTCGGACACCTGCTGGACATGCCTATTTTATTTTCAGAACCATCTTGGCCGAGTTTACTTCTCAAGCCAATAATCTATTGAACAACCCCAGGTGTAAGAATAAGATGTACGTTCACTCCTCAACGAGTCGACATCTCTGACCTTCAAAAAAATTGTTTGTAGTTGTTCCTACGAATATTTTCAAGATTTTTTTGTTCCCATACTCCTATTTCCAATTGCCTTTTTCGAGTGTACGCAAATTGCGTACCTTACTTTTATAGAAGAATAGAAGAAAGCAAGGATGTTTACAAGATAGCCATCAGTTACAAAACAACCACATCAAACACAAATCCTCCGCTCTATAAGCTACTACTCACATAATGTAGCTACTCCAAACTTTCCCACCAACTTGAAAAGTTTGAGATCGTCAACGATCATTGTGGTAAGTTGGTCCAAATTCCTTTGAAGGTCGGTATCTCCAAACACTCTAGCATTCATTTGCTTCCATAAACTCTAACAGGTAAGCATAACTAGAGAATCAAACTCCTTCCTTTCGAACTACCTTTTGCCGGATTCAAAATTAATCAACCTTTTGTGTTGCATCTCACTTGAACATGTCGTTGTTATTACAACTTCACGAGTTTATGTTAGGTCCTTGATTTCACTCATTGGTATGCTTCGCCATTTGAATTGGCATCACTGAATGTTTGATTAAGGAAGAGGCAGGAATGATACTGCAACATAATTGTTTTAACAAATGTGCATGAGTGTTGAGCATGAAAAGTCATGTCGTGCCAAGGAGTAGAACAGAGCAAGAATGATTGGCTGAAAAGCGTAAATACCATGTGCATTTTTGTACTCTTAGACAGCTGATGGGAAGAACATGGAAACAAGCTATGGTAATTCTCCCAGCTGTGTTGGCATAAGATCCTAGATGGGTGTGTATACGGGATGCAAATAGGCATGCTAGTATATTCTTATAGGCGAGCAAGAGCAAAAGCAAAAATATAGTACAACCATGCTCACCTCAAATCAACAGTACTTTCAAGCAAGGTCCATGAGAACTTTAGTCTTGCAAAATGATGATGTTGGAAAAAGAAAATGTTTTTAGTCATATAAAAAATTAGTAGGTTATATCCCCCCCCCCCCCCCGCCCACACACACACAACCCTGACATACCCATAGTGAAGTTGACATTAAAATCTTTCGATCAAAAGAACATAATACAAATTACACCCGACCTCTACAAGAACATGATAGCAAGAGTTAGTTAACCACTCTAGGATGCACAATTATAAAATAAAAAAGGAGCAATGATTATCCACGCAAAACAATCACGAGAACCACTCTCGATAACACCAGGACCATAAGAATAGTTCTCCAAAATCCCCTCTAGAAAGACAACGATGCATTGGTCGATGTTGCCAAATCTAACCAGAAAAGGCTAAATAAGTCCAAAAAAACTCTCAGCAATACTTGCAATGAGGAAACAGTAAAGAATGGCATTGCCAGAAGGAATGATGATTGAAGAAATGGTTAGTTGACATATTGTACTGCTAAGTGTCAACTGTTATGAATAATCCATGGCTAGCAGTAGCCCTGGAGTGTAATAGACTTTCTATTGCTTTTTCTCCACTATTTAAAAAACAAATAGTGTTCCTTTTCCTGCCAAGCGGAGTGCTTCGTTCGACATTCCATATTTTTCCTGATGACCATTCCTTAAAACCCACCTTAATCGTCTCGTCTTTTATTGACTCAACAAATAAACTATATTTTTCTTTGGCAAGTCAATAAGTGATAAGAAATCTCCGCAAAAAATAAAATAAAATAAAAAGTGATTACAAAATAAAATCATGAGCAAAATTTGGTAAACATTTATTCACACAGTCATATAATACGGACAGATAAATTATGGGCTAATGCACTAGAATATTTATACCCTGTAGCAATGCACGGGCAGTACCTATTATGATTTAAAAAAATGAGAGACTTTGTGTTTCGATTTTTAGGTAAAACCTAAAAGGGCACATTACAAGAGAACACACAAGTTTATCGAGGATAGATGTTAGCTTACAAGGCTTAGTAGTAAGATGACAATACTGGGAAGAGACAGGTTACACCCAACGACGCCTACATCCCGAATTTAGATATGTTTGCACTGGATAATGTGAAAAGTGTGGTATTTCCCTTTGGAATATCTTCACATTCAAGGCTAGTTTCCATAGAAAGTTAGTGTGCCAGCTTACGTTTTGACAGTGGCACACATAATCATAGTTTCCAAGGTATTCGAGAGGCCTCCCAATTCTAGATTATGTGCTATGAGGGTTTTCTGTCGCGACAAAATAAATCCAGATTATGTGCTCTACCACTACCAAGTCCTAAAGGGATGCATTGCATCCTATTAATTTATCTGTATTTCTACTCACCATGAATAAGAACAAAAGGTACGTCAAGTTTTGTGGTAAAATAAATAGCCGGAGGATGAGGTGCGGAGGCAGGCCACCATGGCATATTTATAGCCTTACTACAATCCTTCTACACAGCTGCCGATGCGGTACTAAAGAGAACTTAAGTATAAAAAAATTAGACAACATCTAAGGAATGCACCTCTTCCCCCTGTTAGTTATTCCACTCTCCACAACTTGGACTGGGATTTTGCGCAGACTAAATTCCTAAAGAGATGCGAGTATTTGGCAATGCAGCCTCTTCTGCGGCAAGGCTGGCTAAATGGTCTCGAGTTTGTATCTAAATGTAAAGGTGGACTTGGGGTGAAAGACCTCCCCAAGCAAAACATTAGCTTGCTTGTGAAGTGGTGATAGAAACTTAACACCAAAGAGGGACTTTGTCATGATGTTGTTAGGGCCAAATACTTTAAATGTGATATTGTTGCCAGTGTTAAAGAAAAGTTCTTTGATTCCCCTATTTGGAAAGCCACTATGAAAGTCAAGGAACACTGTATGCCTGGTAGAAAAATCTATACCTACTAATAAAGCAAGGTGCGTTTCGCCAATTTTTTCATCCGTTCACCATCGAAAAGATTTTTTTTCCGTATCCGAGGTGGTACTAAATTCGTATGCGTTTGTTTGCCAGAAAACGAATTTTGGTAAGTGGGCAGCGCGTTGTGGCCAAGCGAAGCCAGCCCACTTGTTTTTCTACCTATGCTGCACGGAAAATTCTTTTTTCCGCACTCGGCAAAAAATAGTCGGTGTTTCGCACAGGACAACCAATAATGGGCTGGCCCATTTTTCTTAGTTTTTGTGTTTTACTTCTATTTTTATTCTCCTTTCCCTATATCTATTTTCCCTTCCAAGTTTAATTTTCTTTTGGAATTGATTTCGTAAATTACCAATACTCAAAAAACATTAAGAATTAAAAAACAAACTTTAGAAAATATTCAGAATTCCAAAATTTTGTTTCTATTTGGAAAAATATTTGCAACTTGCAAACGTTTCCCATTTTTCAAAAAATATTGTTTTTCAAAATTATTCGAGAATCCAAAAAGAAAAGGCATTTCAAAAAATGCTCCAAATTCAAAAAGTATTTTAGTTTACTGAATTTTTCAAAATTTATAAAAATGTTCGTGTATAAAACATACATAGTTTCTAAAAATCTTATGAATTTTTAACACATGTTCGGTTTCAAAAAAAAATTCACAAATACAAATAATATTAATGTTTTTTAGTCGGAGTTTCGCACAAGACAACCAATAATGGGCTGGTCCATTTTTATTGTCCTTTGCCTATCTCCTTTTTACCCTCCAAGTATATTTTTCTTTTAGAATTTAATTCTTAAATTAAAAAAATTAAAAAAAACATTCAGAACTCAAAGAAAAAAATTCGAAAATTTTCAAAATTCTAAAATTTCGTTGCTATTTTGAAAAATATTCGGAACTTGCCAAAAGTTCCCTTTTTTTCAAAAAACAATTATTGTTTTTCAAAATTGTTCGGGAGTTCTAAAAAGAAAACGGCGTTTCAAAAAATGCTCCAAATTCGAAAAAAAATATTTTTTAGTGAAGTTTTCGTAATTAAAAATAATGTTCGTGTATAAAAGATACACATTTTCTAAAAACTTATGAATTTTCAACACATGTTTCTGTTTTAAAAAAATCTTCATAAATTCAAATAATGTTAATATTTGTATTTAAAAAGTTTTTCTGAATTTTTTTGTGAATTTTAAAAGATGTTCTCTTTCATATTTTGTTCGCGTTTTTCCAAAAGTGTATTAATTTTGAAAAAACTGTTCAGAATTTATAAAATTGTTCATGTTTTCTAGAATATTCAGAAATTTCATAACTTAAAATCCCCTCAATTGAAAGGAAAAGTAGATTGAATAACTCATGGGCCTTTTCTGGCGTATGATAACGTAACAAAATTCTTAAACGCCCTCGATCAATTAATGAAAAAAATAATGGATTGATTCCTTCACACACGGAGAAACCGAGAAGCTAAATGTTCCTTTTTTATGTGCACATAGGGTTTTGCTTGCACATATAACTCTCACTGACTTCAAATGCTTACTATTTTATCTCCCGTTGCAACGCACGGGCATATGTGCTAGTAATTCCTAATTATGGTAATTATCGTTTAATCCTGTTAGTGGGAATCAACCTTTGTACTCCCAAGTTTCCACGGCTATTTAGTGTCTGTAATATGCAGGGTATTACTGTGGACAAATGCTCTTCTATGAACACGAATACCTCTTTTAGAAGTCGTCTTTATCCTCCTTTGAGTACTCAGTGGGAGGAACTGTGTTCATTAGAAGTCGTCTTTATCCTCCAAACGCGTGGTATATATGTAAGTTTAATTGAAAAGCCGGTCAAAAAATTTGTTGATCACATTACAGTCCAGTAATAAATCAGGCTAGAATACAGGAAATTAGGAGTAGCAAGAGCTAACCTAAGTAGAACCTAAGGCCCGTCATTTCTTGTATTGTGGGGAACAACTCCTACTCTGACTACTGAATGCCTGGTCGAAGATCTTGGTTGTGAAGATCGGAGACATGCATGTATAAGCTATGGTTTTCATCGGTGATCTTTACTGTCGGTGCTACAAATTAAGCTACCTAGCTAATAGGCCGCACTGCCATTCTTATAGCCTCAGCACGACGCATTTTCTAGATGTACAATGTGGTAGTAAACGCTCATTCAGAACTCAGCATGTGTGCGTGTGTGTGTGTTTTCTTTTTTTTGCGAGTCAGAACTTGCTGTCAGAGAAGCTATTGCGAGTTACGGAGTACAACGAAGTACTCCCTCAATACTTGTCTTTCTAAAGATTTCAACAAGTGACTGCATACGAGGCAAAATGAGTGAATCTACACTCTAAAATATGTCTATATACATCTGTATGTGGTAACCATTTGAAACCTCTAGAAAGACAAATATTTAGGAACGGAGGGAGTAGTTCACATGAGCAAGACTTTAAATGCAAAAAAAAAAAACTACAATATTTTTAGAAACTTTGGTGTCAAACAATACTACAAAAATAGGAGTAGTTTGCACCCGAACAGGGCCTAGATGCAAAAAAAGAGTACTCCTTCATTCCTTGCATCGCATTCAAGACAAGATCGGAGTGGCTAAAGAAATCAACCGAACAAAAAAAAAGAGCTTTATTATCCACCTCAACCAGGCATGCACTCCAATCGCATATATATTTACACATGAAAATTTATACTCCCATGGACAATACACAGTTTTAAGAGAAGCAAATTATCATACCCTATATCTATTTTCTATTCAAAATGAAAAAAACTCTATCTACTCTCCTCTAAGTACAAACATAGGAACAAATAAACAGAACTGTATGCTTCACTAAAGGAGTCTGGGGATGATAGGCGACAACTTGTCACTTTTAAGCACATTGCCCTTCAGGTGGAATGGGCGAAATCCGGGATGGTATGACACGGCAACCGACTGAAGTACTGAACCACCATCACTTCCCACCTCCTAATCTGCTAACTCAAAGCTCTCTGGCGACTGTTTGGAAAAGAGATGCTTGGCCTTCCAAGCAACCAGGCATGCATGGCACAGCACCAGAGTGGTCTCAAAACCAAAAGCTGTCGCCGTTGTTAACCCACTGCACGAATTGCTCGGGTAGCTTCTGAGCCTGGACCCCCGCAACTTGGTTTTCCTGAAAAGGTTTGGATAAGGTGATTGGTTTTAATCACAGACACAAATACAATGTCAACGGCGCATATCTGTGTAGCCTGCCATTGTAAATCAACACACTAGTACTTTCCAAATTAATCTAAAATAAACTCCAACACATTCAGAAGCAAAAAACAAGAACAAAATGCAAATCTGAGTGCGGAGATCCGAGGGAGGGAATTTATGCTCACCATAGTCTCAGGAATTATGTCACTAATGACATTCTCGGTTGAAAGGTGAGCATCCGGTGTGCTAACTGCAAGCGACCTGTTCAAGCACGGTTTAGCAAGATACGGTGAGAAGAATATTGTTTTTTCGGTATCTTTGGAGCAGTAAAGCAATGAGCGGGCTGGAAGAAATTGGATGAACAACAAAAGCTAACAAAAATATTTCTAATTTGCTTCGCTGTAGATATGATTTGACCAAATGGTACCACGATCATTTTGTTCAATAATACTAGATGGTTATGTCATTGCCAGAGCAGAAGGACTTCATACTGATATGGAACTATTGTATCTAATAGTGCAATGATGATCATGTGATTGCCATAGCAAGAAGAAAATGATCGTAGTACAATGAATCAATGATTCCTTCAATTTCATTTTTGTTGTTCCCTTTATGTTCACAAACAGAAGTACATGCAGCAAATGAGCACAATTTAATGCTATTACTAAGATATTAGTCAAGTTAAAGGGTCGATGTTAAGCATACATGGGAGAGACAATTACAAAATATAAACACGACACAAAATATGACCTTTCATCACTTGAATTGCCTGAATTTGAAAGCCATTCAAGATCCAGGAAGTTTGAATCGCCCGAATTGCAAGGGTCAAGTTGACTGCTTGGGACATCATGTATATGATCATGAGACAGTGTGGGGGTGTATCTGCAGTAGGTTTTAGAGACGAATAAAGCTGTCAAACATAAAGGATGAACCTGCAGTTATTTGGAACAACACAGTTTTACCTTCTAGTGAACTATCGTACTAGCAACCAAAAATAAAACCAAATGTATAAAGCCTGAATTAACACAAACTGACCTTGAATTTGACATTTTACTTTCAATGGGTGATGTAATCTCATTTTCATACACCAAATCAGACTCCATTTTTGAAGATTGCAACTCAGTACTGACATCAGGTTGCGCTGCAGTCAACAATTCATTATGGCAGCCACTACAGCCAGATATAGATGTGTTGCTTACAGAAAGGATGCTGCCATCTGAATTCACTCTTTTGATACTGTCACTGTGACATCAAACAAATAGTCAATGACAAGGTCTTTGCTGATTTACATAACACATGTTTCATTCAAACTAAAACTTGAACGATCTTCAATTGTAACAACTGGGAAAGCTACCCATAGTAAATTGGCTAAAAGATCCTCATGGTGCTCATTTGTGTAAACAGAATTTTAGTGTTCCTTTGCACCATTGAAAATTTGAAAATGTGCACATAATTCATTGTCACCATTATTTTGTTGATGCTGTATGGTGCATTACATATTAAGTGCATCCTTTTCTGGGCTAAAAATCTAGCATTCCTGGCAGTGTTATGCTATTGTACAACACACAATTGTGTTTTAGTATCATATGATACAGTCCTGGTATTTTTTAGTTTTTTAAGACTGGAGTGTCTTGCGCTAGTTCGAATATATGATTTCCCATAAAAGAAATTTCAGGCTGTGCTTAATTTGTAACATTTTCTTATTGGATGGAGTATGTCAAATTACTCCAGATGTGAAAGGCGGACTCGTGTAGGGATTGTCCATCACACAGAAAATTTTCATTTATAGTTTTATACAACAATTCTTTGGATTGCATACATGTTAAGCATTGCACATATTATCCTATATACCTAAGAGAGTGATCCCCACTAGTAATTATCTCAACATGCGTGCTTCCACATCATCAAAATTGTTGTAGCCATTAAATTTACTAGCTTGATCCACTAGCATCCGTCCAATCTACGCATGAGAATCTCTACCAAGCAACATGCATTAGTGCGTTCTAAGTGGGTTTTAAATCAAATTGCATTTAATTGTGGCATGCACAACTTTTCATGTTAAGATTTATTTTTTGCTTATGTAGAAATTTCTCACATGATTTAAATCGTAAGGGCTGAATTGGTATTCTACACAATATTTAGAAACTACTCCCTCGGTAAACAAATATAAGACATTCTAACTCTTTTCTGATTCGGATGTATATAGATGCATTTTAGTGTATTTGTTCACTCATTTCAGTCCGTATGTAGTCCATATTGAAATATCTAAAACATCTTATATTTGTTTACAGGGGGAGTATATATCCAGTTCCACAACGATGTGCAGGGTATCGTCTAGTTATTACTCCCTCCGTCTTTGAACTACAAAAACGTATTACATTATGGGGCAGAGGTAGTAGATACATCCGTATCTAGACAAATCTAAGACAAGAATTTTGGGACGGAGGGAGTATATGATAGTGTAAGGTGGATAAGCAGTAAATAGGTGTCTCGTGTTTACCTTGTATGCCCAAAAGATCCATTGTTATGTTCCTCAGAAGATGATTCTAGCTCCCAGAGTGCAGGACTTCCCTGCTTTGGTTGGAAGTACCCCAAAAATCTATAAAAATAGAACAGACTTGACGTGAGTCGACACTTCAGTTAAACAACTTGTTACTGCATGCTGAACATGGATTCTCAGTAAAACATACAAGTTTATAGCTGCCTGTTTGTTAGCATCTATACAGGCGTTGCTGTAGTGCCGTTGTAGTGTCCTGAAGAACTCTTGTGATCGTATAAAAAGCTTCAAGTGCCCTCTCTTCGCAGAGAAGATCTTCAAGAAATACCACATCAGAGAAAATTAGAGCAGTGTTGTACAACCAAACATGAAATCAAAATGCAAAATAAGTTGACAAGAAGAAGAACAAATACATTTTCCACTTGAAAATTGATAATTTGCTAGTAAAACTGAATGAAGATCCATACTAATTTGTATAATCTTAGTATCTTGTGGTATTCCGCTTCTCGTATACGTTATGTTCAGTACTATGATCAATTAGTTATTGTTAAAGTTCAGAGGCCAGCGACACATCTAGAAACCATGGGAAAAACATATGATGATCATTCAACTTTTGGTTACAGTTCATATACATCATAACAGTTTTATAGTTGGCTTTATAGTTCTCCCAGAAGTTGCTATTATGTGGAACTGCTTATACCTCTGGCAGCTTGGGAGACACTATATGATGCAAACAACTGCAGAGAGAGCCAAGTTGTCTTCATATGCCCAGATGGTACTTGCTATTGAAAGAAAGAGTTGCAACTTGAAACTGTAAACTAAAAAGGACTTGACCCCCTCCCTACCATTACAAGCAAAGAATATACCACCAAATAGTGGGTTTCTTTCAAATACCTTATTATGTGCAGCCGACCCGCTATACTGTACGGCAAGTGTGTCACCCATCCTCTCATAAAAGTGCATCAAATGATGAGCCACGGGAGCACCTAAACCAAGTTCTGGGGATTCTACACAACCAAGTGCATGCAGCTGATGTCCAAGAGCAGCTAAACCATAGGCATATTGTGCGACATTTGTACGATCCAAGCAGTCTATACAATTTGTCCGTAAGACACCTTTCTGGAAGATTGGTGGTTTTAGTTGGGGCAGTTCACTGGTTTCAGCTTTGTCTTCCGTGGTTCCATTGCCAGAGGAGTCAGAACTGCCCGAGATATCTTCTTGGGATATGTCACTGTTGCTGTTTTCATCACAAAAATATGGATCGTGACTGTGCCTATAAAGAACAAACAGAAATAGGAGATTAGATGCATAATGAAGAGCACTGGCACTTCTTGAAACAGAAGAGCACAATAGAAATCAAACTATGTATCAAACAAACCATATTGGGGAAATAGTAATAAAGACCAACTCACAATAGAGCAGGCCAGTGAGGAGCAGTCTCAGACCCTGTAGGTGGTGCAACTTGACAATAGAAGAACTCAGTCAACGTCAGAGCACGAAATGCCACTTTCAGAAGAACATCAAGGACATTTGTAGGTTCTCTGAAACAGAATTACTTCATTAATGCATGCTAGAGGCTACTGACATATTGAAATAAAATATGATAAATATAACAACAAATACCCTTGAGAGTTTTTATGCAGATCCCAATGTAAGAACCGCAGCTGGTTCTCCTCTGAAAACAATTTATTTATGATCCGTATTGCCTTATCAAATTCTCGACGAAGCATGGATTCCCGTCTTTCACGTGTCTTACATTATAGAACAGGGTAAATTAGCACTTATGTGTCAGCGTATCCAAAGATGTTGCTACTCCAGAATAAGATGGTACAACTCACCTTAATCAAGTTGAAGATAATTATAGGGTTGCCATATCTTCCCCTAAGATTTTCGAAATGAAGCTTGGTAGCTTCATAATTTTTGTCCTTCTCATGCACTGACAAAATGAGAAATGTTTATTTTTAAATGTTTTAATGATCCCACATACACCATAGAGAAGTTTAGGAGCTTACATATGATATCAGGTTTTATGTTCAATTTTGATGTATCCTGTGACCAGAATAGTGGGATCGAACCCCTGTTCTGCACAACAGAACTTACTTCTGTAGGCATAGGCACAGCTTCATACACAATTTGCTCAGTCTCAACATCATTCGCTACTCTTCCCTTCTCATTTACTCCCCTCTTTAAATATCTATACAGCATCCATTGAAGCACTTCAATCCAAACATCATGCCAAACTAACAAAGAAATATTTAACGAATGTCTCAAATGGGCAAACCTGGTGCCAGCATAATGCCTTGAGCGCCTAGCAATGAGTGTGAACATAATGTCCTTCCCAGATATTGCAAATTTGTCCTAATAACATGGCATAAAAAATTGAACGTTCAGAGGCAAAATTTATTAATCTAAGACCAGCACTGCACAATTGTGTTACGTAGTTATATATGAAACTGAGGAAAAAAGACTGGATCAAGATTGGTATTATAGAGATAAAATGAAGAACTATGTGATTATGTTAAACAGGGAAAAAATGAAGAAGGAAAGTGGGGGTTTGGATAGCAGATTTCTGTCAAATATTAGTAAGCTGAACAAATTTAAATCCAGTCAAAGTTACTCCTAATGCCTCCATTTCAGAAAAACGAAAAATTATCTTAGAAAACTATATACATCTGTGGGCATTATATAGCAATTTAAAGGCAACTTTCTTTGGCACATACCTGCTTAAAAAAACCATAGACTAATGCAACAGTCCACAAAGTACTTTGTAGACAATTGCGTATTTGTCGAGTAAGAAACTCATTCCACACAAATGTTGACTCATATAGTGACCACCCTTCTTGTGGATCACTTAAATTCCTCTGAAGACCTCTCATGATAGGGTATGAGTAACTGAAAAATAAGTCCTTCCTAAGATCAAGTGTGTTCAAAATCTTCTTGTATCTGTCGAGTTATAGAAAGGGTGAGCTTGCTACTAGGAAATGAAATAATTAGTAATGGATGGAATATTGGGGTTCATGTTTCGGTTCTTGAAAATAAAATCAATATTGTACTTTGTGAGCTGTTGGTCTCTAGGAAGTACAAAAGGAGCCTGATAATTTAAGGAAACTGTTGGTCTACATAGTGATGCATTTGAGACGCATAAGATTCCTCCGCACAACAGTGGAAGCTTATGAAGATTTGAATAACAGTGCAATACTACACAAACTTAAAATATTTCAATGAAAAGTTAAGTACAGTCAACTTTTTTTAGGGGTTTGAGTACAATCAACTAATAAAGTTCATAATAGACAAAAAAATTGGTAATATTCATTCATATACTTTCATCAACAATAATTCTGCTCCATCAATCTAACAAATTCAGTGTGATAAAAAAAAACATTTTCAAGCACTGGTAGTAAAGAGAATGCACAAACCTGTTCTCATCCCTGGTATTCAGAAAACTGGATCGAGATTTAGAATTTGCTAACTCAATCATTGAAGTCTTAGTCACCTGATACACTGGATGATCAAATATCTCCCCAATTTTTCTCTGTTCGGTAATAATTAACATATAAAATGGCCCAAGGAACTTAATGAAACCTGGAGAAAAAGATTACTGTAAAATACAAATCCATTCAAATAATTTATTCTGGGTTTGCAAACAACGAGAGAATGTCTTACCAATTATGCCATAAAACTTTGTCACAAATTTAACCCCACCAGTTGACCTGTGATCTTCATCAAGACCACTTACCAGTTCAAGATACTCAGCTTGTGTATATACAGTAGAACACTCGTCTATGTCAAGCTCTGATGTTTCCGATCTATCAATTTTGAGTAGCCTCCAAACTGTTTTGTCAGCATTAGTTCCAAAAATATAAAATCTCTGCAAAGCAAAGGAAAAACATACTCAACTCAATGTTGGTTGGAAGAATGAAATAGTGAACCAGGAAATTGATCAACTTCTCATACGTCTTAACTATTCAAGCATTGAGCTACAAACACAGTGAAAAACAAATTGATCCTATGAATTGTTGAACTAGGAAGTTTCACCGGCCAGCAGGACCTTACGGTTCTATTTACGTGTGAATAGAATCATAAATGCTTGTCACCATTTTGGATGCTGGCAATCTAACAGAGTTGCTACCTGCTAGCAATCAAACTATAACAGTATGGAGAAGACCCGCCTCCAAAAAGAAACAATATCGACAAGACAAACAACGGTGGGGGAGGGCCCCACCTGAATTACTTATTAAAGACAACAACGTATTCAAACCTGGGGGTTGGCGGGTCTATAAAGTTGCCTTTCATCTAAAAAAGCAACAACGTACAGGTGGCAGGATTTTACCACCCCATGCTAGGCGTGGAAGGAGGGGTGGGGAGTACGCAATGGGGGAAGGGGGCGGGAGAAGCTTAATCTCTCGCTTTTCAAAATCAGCGCACTAGAACGGGATCTCCATAAAGCCAACACAGGAGGAGGCGGGGCCAGAGTTCTGCACGCTCAAGAATCATGCCTATAACCTGGGGACTGGGGGAGGCACGCACATCCCAAAACCAGCCTGTCCATTATTTTTCAGGTAACCCGCAGCAAGAGGAGGATGAATGTGTTTCGAAGGACGTAGGAAAAACAGCCCAACTGCTGAGCATAGAAGTTGCAGGTTTGCAGCCGTCTTCAAGCGTGGAGGGCCACAGGGGGCACGCCCACAGGTCATGACTATAGGAGGCGCGGGAGTATAGGACGTGGACAATGTCTTCATCGGCAGCAGAGAAAAAGGGGCAGGAAAGTTTGAAGACGCTTCCTCAAAACTATCTCAAATACATCAAGCCCGTGAATTCCTGTAGTTAGAAAACCATCTCGATTCTCAAGCAAAGAGGTCTATGCTTTTCCTCTCCTGGATAACCACAAATAGAAACCCATAATCGCTTAGAGACGTAAGAGAAACCTCCCAACTTGCCCCTCACACACATTACAAATATCATTGCAAAAATCATTTCGAGAATCAAGGACCCTTTCCACACAAGGGAACTAGCATGCCGGATTACTGCGCACAGGGAGAGGAAATCTAACTAAACTGCAGCAGCCGAGGGCATGCAAGCACCACAGTTTGGCATCAAAGCTACGGCATGAATTGGTCTCGGAAGATAAGAAATCTCCCCACAACCCAAGCAGCTAGAATTACTAGACCAAACAACCTGAGGGCCTCTACTAAGCGCGGAAATCTCGGGCCTCGCCCAAACCAAGCGATCTGGAGTCCCGCATCGCTCCCCAACCACGCGACGGCAGCAGCAGCAGCAAAGCACGGCCTGGACTAGCGCACTGGTAGCAGGAAGCGAGGCGGATGAGGGAGGAGGGGGGCCATACCGACGCGCTCTCATAGAGCTCGAAGCTCTGCAGGCAGGCCGGCTCGGCCTCCTGCGCCGCGGCCGCAGCAGCCGCCATGTGCGCCCGGCCGGATCAACCGCCTCAGGCCCCGACTCCGCGCGCAACGGGGCCGCCGCCGCGCCCGCTCCCTTCGAACCCTAAATCCCCGGCCGGCAGCTTGAGGTAGAGCATTCCCCGCCGGAGCGCGCCCGGCGAATCAGAGCAGCAGCCCTCCCCGCGCGGCCGAGGGCCCGGAGCCGGAGCCGCGGGCCGGGAGAAGCTTCTGGAGCAGGGGGAGGGGGAGGGGGAGGAGATTTGGTGGGCGGGGGAGGGAGGGATTGTTGGCTGGCAGCGATGAAATCGTGAGTTGGCGGAGGCGGAGGAGGAGGAGAGGGAGGAGGAGGCGATGGTGTGGCGGAATACAGCTCCCTACGGGAATTTGTTTTCTCCGTTTCCCCGTTCGGGACGTAACACCGGGGTTGTGTGTGAGGCTACCGTGATGGAATATTCGTGATACATAGCCTACCCCTTTTTTTTTTGCAAAAAGGTGATCAAATTCTAGTCAGGCGCTGAATAAGTAAAAGGTTATACGTATATCAAAATGCGTCTTCTGGTAATGTTCATAGGTTTTATTTCCCCGCGGGACACCTAGCCCCGCATTAATGCGGGTCCATTGCTGAGGAAAGGACTGGTGCCTTTCTATTTTTGCGCGTGTTCGAATTGTCTATTATTGTGAAAGAGAGAGCTGGGGAGGGAGAGAGGGGTCGGATTTGAAACTTTCAAGTGTGAGATGGTTTTGTAAAAGTAGTGTGTTCGGTGACATTTTTATAGCATATCACGTCTAACCGATAGCTAGAGAATATGTCAACTTAATAGAGAGACATGATAAAAATGCTAAAAGGGCGATGAATTTGATGTGAGACAAAAAAATGATTTGTAAACCAATGAAACTAAATACATGGGAGAAAGTGGATCTCAGCGGAAAATGGGTAGGTTTTATTTGGGCAAGACACCTAACAACATTATTGACTTGGGTGCTCTATTGACGGAAGGAGTAATACATTTCTACGTTATAAGTTTTGCGTGTTTGAGTTGTCCAGTAACATGAGAGACTGAAAAATTGAAGTTCAATCTTTCAACTTAGATGGTTATGAAGTAGCATGTTCGACGTTAGTTTTATAGCATGCTACGTCTGATCGAGAGCCAGGGAGTTTGATGGCATAATGAAGAGACACAAGGAAAATAGAAGGCTAAATGTTGTCTTCGGTTCGAGAAAAATAAGGTATATTCAAAGCATACAGCAAAGTTGAAGTACAGAACTCGGGTTGTGGTTTCCCGCGTAAAAGAAAAACCCTAGACTATGTATGAAAATTTTGTCGTTGTCTTCTTTTGAAAATACGACAAAAACTCACTTTCATAATGTACGACAAAGTCGAAGTACGGAACTCGGGTTGTGGTTTCCCGTGTAAAAGGAAAACCCTAGACTATGTATGAAAGTGTTGTCGTTATCTTGTTTCGAAAATACGACAAAAACTCACTTTCATAATGTACACAAAGCCGAAGTACGGAACTAGGCTTGTGGTTTCCCGCGTAAAAGGAAAACCCTAGACTATGTATGAAAGTGTTGTCGTTATCTTGTTTTGAAAATACGACAAAAACTCACTTTCATAATGTACACAAAGTCGAAGTACGGAACTCGGGTTGTGGTTTCCCGCGTAAAAGGAAAACCCTAGACTATGTATGAAATTTTGTTGTTGCCTTCTTTTGAAAATACGACAAAAACTCACTTTCATAATGTACGACAAAGTCGAAGTACGGAACTCGGGTTGTGGTTTCCCACGTAAAAGGAAAAACCTAGATTATGTATGAAAGTTTTGTCATTATCTTCTTTTGAAAATACGATAAAAACTCACTTTCATAATGTACACAAAGTCGAAATACGGAACTTGGGTTGTGGATTCCTGCGTAAAAGGAAAACGCTAGACTATGTATGAAATTTTGTTGTTGCCTTCTTTTGAAAATACGACAAAAACTCACTTTTATAATGTACGACAAAGTCGAAGTACGGAACGGGTTGTGGTTTCCCACGTAAAAGGAAAAACCTAGATTATGTATGGAAGTTTTGTCGTTATCTTTTTTTGAAAATACGATAAAAACTCACTTTCATAATGTACACAAAGTCGAAGTACGGAACTCGGGTTGTGGTTTCCCGCATAAATGGAAAACCTTGGACCATGTACGAAAATTTTGTTGTTGCCTTCTTCTGAAAATACGACAAAAAACTCAATTTCATAATGTACGATAAAGTCGAAGTACGGAACTCGGGTTGTGGTTTCCCGCGTAAAAGTAAAACCCTAGACTGTGTATGAAATTTTTGTCGTTGTATTCTTTTGAAATACGACAAAAAACTCACTTTCATAATGTACAACAAAGTCGAAGTGCGGAACTCAGGCTGTGGTCTCCAACGTAAAAGAAAAACCCTAGACTATGTATGAAAATTTTGTCACTGTATTCTTTTGAAAATGCGACAAAACTCACTTTCATAATGTACAACAAAGATGACGCAAGTGACTAAATCATAAAATTAGATTTAGCTTTTAACGCAAAAGACAATAACAATAACACTATTATGGAAGAAATCATCAGCTCTGCTGGACGTCAACGCGTTCTGGTGAGAAACAGGCACCACGACCTCCAGAGCCACTCGTCCCTGCCTTATCTGTTTTAAGGGCGGTCGTCTTCTACCTCTCTCCACACCACCAACTCTTCACCGTCCTCCGTAGCAGCGTAGCACCAGCTCCCCACTGCCTTCCACAACAGCAGCTCCCTACCGTCCTCCACAACACTAGCTCCGCCCACCCACCGTGAGGCCGCGCCAGCAAAGCGTCGTTGTTGCAACCCTGCTGCAGGCGCCCGCGTAGCAGCCGTGGATGGAGGAGCTTCTTGATCCGTCCACAGCAGTCGCAGCGGTCGGCGACTTGGCATCACGCAGCTCACCACCAGCCTTGTAGCAACAACATTTGCTGGTGACGGCAGTGGCTGCAATCCACCCGTCGCTGTCACGCCCTTTGTTGCAGCACCCCGTCGCCGCCACGCTGCGATGAAGCTCCGCCGTCAGTGAAGCTTCGCCGGCGGCCATCGACTGCTGCAATGGAGCTTTCGACAGGGGACAACCGATGATTTAATGTAGCACCGCCCGCGCGATGGTGCGTTGCAATGAAGCTTCGCCGGCGGCGGCAGGTGTTGCGCTGCAGTGCCGTCGCGCCGTTGTGTCGCTACAGTGGAACATTGCCGGCGACCGTCAGGTGCTGTGATGGAGCACCGCCGCGCCATCGGCGGCGCTGCAGTGAAGCATCGCCGGCAACGTCGGGTGCAACGTGCAGCAATGAAGCGTCGCCGCGCAGGTGTGTCGCTGCAGTGAAGCGTCGCGGGCGGCTACCCGTGCTCCGATGCTGCGCTCGGTGGCGGCTTCGGGTGCTGCGAGATTGAAGTAGAGGGCGGACTGGTTGTGTGATGTGAGGAGGAAGAAGTGCGTGCGTTGACCATTCGAACGGGCGAGAGGAAGGGGTCCAACGGTGTGGTCAGGCTAATTATATGGTCAGCGAGGCGGCTTAAAATTTCTTTGGATCAGCCCGTTGATTCGTAGCACTGGCCAAAAATAAATAAGGATGTGTAAATTAGAAGATGAAAAACAAATAAGGAAGATAAAGTTGCAATTAGTAGCTCAGTTTTCCTGCGTTAAATTAGTATACTAGTTTTATTTTTTTTGTCTTCATAGATTTTATTTTGTTTCCACCCAAATGAAAGTGGGAAGCACTAGGCATGAGACTACTGATGATCTCTTCCCATCAGACTAGTCCTAGACAGTTCGATCGAATTTACCACCAACGTCCGATCTGTTAGGAAACTCCGCCGCATGATTTGCTGGATTGAAGCCTTAATTGGCTGCTTCGTCGTAACTGCTAGTGTGCATGGCCCGGTGGTTGCCCCTTTTTTTACGGGGTGGGCCAGTGGCAGTTCGTTTCTATATATTGCCGCTTCCAAACAATTGTTTGCTTCCTAATTAAGCTCACCATAATTAGTTTGCTTCCAAGATTGATGCATCATTTTGTCCACATGATTTATTTCTCTATTTTACATATTCTATTTTGAGCCAATGCATATTTGCTTCCATCCACTCAATAATATGCTTCAGGTGCGTACAATCAAATTTGTCTCGATTTGATGAAAATGTGTGAATATAAATGTTTATCTTGCTTCCAACCAAGCAACAACTTATTTCCATCGACTCATAGATTTGTTACCACTGCAACTTAATTTTGCTTATATTTATATATTTGCTTCCACTCAAAATAGAACTGGTTTCCGTTATAGCTATACATTGTTTCCACAAGAAACGAAAATTTGCTTCCAAAGAATAGATAATCTACTTCCATGAAACCAATATATAATACAACACATATTAATTACATTACAACAAAATATGATACAATTCAGGCCTAATATATCAGGGAAGCGTGGGTATTGTCTTGGGCTGCAGCGTCGTGATAAGGACCGAGATCTCAGTGACCTTTGTTGCTTCCACCACCTCTGTTACCTTCACCACCTCCACCACCTCTGTTGCCATCATATCGACAATGTCGGCGTCATGCGGAGAGGGCAGTACAAGGCGATTGGAAAACCAATGATGCATGGTTGGAAGTGTGTGGCACAAAACATTTGTATAACAGAAACACATGAGAAAAATATGACACATTTTGATATATCACAACATAGATGCTAGGCAGTGGAGGAGTACAATTTGAGATAAAGAAAAAAGAGTCATTAATATAAAAACATAAAAGTAGGAAGCATAGCTTACAAGGAATAGCTTGATCTATCACAGCACACATGATAGGTTGTGGAAGCATAAAGAATTGATACGGAGAAAAAAATCATTGCCATAGAGGCATATGCAAAACATAAAGGTAGAAATCATGGCTTATATGAAGCAATGATTTGATCTATCAAAACATTCATGATACACAGTGGAAGCATGAATGTAGCGCAGAAGGGCAATGTTTACATACGTGCGTTCAAATGTGAATGATTTAATAAAAATGATAAGCTGGAACTATGTGAACAAACTACCTGGAATGAAGACACATGTGATAATGAGGATATAACACAAAAATTATAAAATAAGAAGCAGGAAATACGGATGCAACCTGCATAAACCGAAGAAGCACTTGAAGTATGATTTGGAAGCTCGCGGGAAGAATGAAAATATGCTATATAAAAATGACTACATACACGTAGGAAGCATGGAGACGAGGCAAAGCTTGACACGGTAAAAATAAAAAAGCAATCTATACGGACTGAAAATGCAAAAGCACAGAACGTATGTAGCATGTCGGCTGGACCAACGATGCATGGTTGTTTTGTCGTTGTGAAGAACGGACGCCCAGCCAGACACCGGCAACATCGACCTCCTCTGCATCGTTGGTGAGACTCCCGGTCACCTTGGTGTGCCGTTACTGAAGGCCTGCACAGATGGCCAGGTTAGCATAGGCGCTGCAGCGAGATATGGACGGAGGAGCGAAATCATGACCAGATCGAAGAGGTGCTCACCGTTAGGGCCTTTGGGAGAGGACGTCGGCGCTGTGATCCAGCACGACGGGCTGCGCTACGGCGGCAGGAGGGATCGCTGAGCAAGGCGAGAACAGCGGTGGAGCGACCAAGCGATTAATTATGATTCCGTTTTGATTTCCCTAACCATGGGTGCATGATTAACGGGTTGATTAATGAGCGCATGGATTGAAGAGAGGGAGAGGTTCTCGGCCATACGATGGAAAAGGAATCAATGGTATAAGATTGGTCTGACGAAGGAAAGAAATCAGACCTCTGATGGAAAGTGTTTCCCCAAATGAAATGACAGGGCAGGGAATAGACATTCTGCCTTAAATGGAGAAGAAATTAATAGAGAAGAAATTAATAAGAGAAGAAAAGCAATAAAAAAGAACCAGTTCACCGCAGAAGAATTTGCTGCGAATAAATACGGAGAAGAAGCCCTCCGGAGACCACACGAACCGTTCGCGGAACAACAAAAAAACCTTGCGATCGAGCCGCAGAATCTGATCCCGCGATCGACCCACGAATATGTCAGCGCAGGGGCCGAGTCAAGCCCGGGGCCAGCTGGGGAGGCCGAGCCGGAGCCGTTGACCCGACACGCGGCGTGGTCCGACTGGACGAGCCTCGGCGCCTGCGTGCCGGGGGCGCCTCAATCATTGGCCCATCGATGCGTTGCGACCGGGTGCGGGGGCGCACCACGCCGCGAGCCTGCGGCCGCAGACTCTGGAGCCCTCGCTGGGGCCGGCCATCTGGCTCGTACACAAACCTCAAATAAAGAATTTTTTTGGCTCTAAACAATATGAACTGCCGTTTGTTCTCAAAATAAAATGATCAACTTGCATGGCGTCAACTATAGTAGTAAAATTGTGTAGGCTCGTTATGAGGACGTATAAGTTACCTCCACTTGTCCGGAATGTAGGTCTTTTGTGACTACTTTTTTACTGTACCATTAAATAAATATTTTATATTCGCAAAAAAAATTACATGCAAGTA
Source organism: Triticum aestivum (assembly GCF_018294505.1). Classification (NCBI taxonomy): domain Eukaryota; kingdom Viridiplantae; phylum Streptophyta; class Magnoliopsida; order Poales; family Poaceae; genus Triticum; species Triticum aestivum. Next base: position 451,250,171 of record NC_057811.1, on the reverse strand, counting down.
TTTTTTTCCTTACATAAAAATAATTAGAAGTATATTGCACAAAAAACTATTGGCAAAAAATGTAGGTCAAACAATTTTTTGTGTTTTTGATACTAGTAATTTTTTTATGGAAATTCAATTTAAAAAAAAACACCAAGTGGTTGTACTACTCCATCTGGCTCTAAACATCTAGTAATTTTTTTATGTTTTTGATACTAGTAATTATTTCTATGAAAATTCGATTTAAAAAAAACAAATACCAAGTGGTGGTAGTACTACTTCTTTTCATAAATATATTAGCATGTGTGTGTAGCTTCTCTAACCAACCAAGTAATGGCCATCAGGTCCACTCAACAGCCAAATGATAATCTTGAAAATGTCCATGTGCTCCTTGCCCTCCGATTTTCTCTACTAAGTTATCACATCAAATGCTACATATATAAATGAACCCCGCGTATAAACACGAAGAAATCGATGCGACCTTTCGTGTCCACACACGCATTTGCGACATGACAATATTTTTCATCTTTTTTTTTTGAGGGGCCAATATTTTTTATATGAATTCACGTAGTTAATACCCGGGTCGGCCTCGACGGTTTAGCGTTGGGGAGTTGAAGATCGCTCGCCGGGGCGCTGCAACAAGCCAATAGGCCAACTAGCTGGCTGCGCCTGACCTGTACGGCTCGTGTGTGTGATCGACTAGTCTTGCACGCGAAAGCGAGAGGAAATGTATTGTGGAGCATACACGTTCACCGGCTGATGATTCACGTGCCGATGATAGTTACGCGGTGCACGCACAGTGCCTCGGATGCCACGGCGTGACGTGACGCGTCCGTGCGTGCGTGCATACATTTTTTTTTCGCGAGAAGTATGTATGCGTGCACACATATACATATGGGTGAGGAAAATTGTTCAGAGAGTTTTAGTGCTGGCAAAATATATATTTAGGGTTTCAGGCCACTGGATCACGCACGCGTGTACGCGTATATACGTGGGAATAGTTCTCTTCGCGTCACATTACTTATCCATCGCTGGTCGCTGCATCACATGGCATGATATGTTAATTAGTTAGGCTAGGCACTTAGCCCACATTGGGTTTGGAATGATGGGAAAAAGTGTGCTTTTCCTGTCAGGAACAAGCAATGTTCACCACTATACTCCGAAGAGTGACACATCAACGTTATCTTTCCTGGCATCTCCGGTGTTGATACACACGGTACAGTATGCATATGCCACTCTTTTTCTGCATCCTGACAAAAGCACGCACGTCCGGAGACATATCCAACACATGAACACAAAATCCAAAGCGACACTTTCAGTGCACTCTACATGCCACGGAGATATCCGTGCACGTCTCGTGCCAAAACTCTGTTAGACATGATGACAAGCACGTACTGGGTATGGTCCAAAACTTTCCGTTGATCGTCCGCCACGACACGATGCATGCATGCGCGTGTGTCTTGAGCAGAGCCGTGCGTGCAACAAGATAGGCGATAAGCTCAGTGACGATAAAGTTCAGCGGAGATCGATCACATTTAGTCACTGTCACACACTTGCACGCATGAGGGATGACATACGTGGTGTGACCGCTGCCGAACGGCACTGCTAGCTTATGTCTTCCCTAGCAGGCAATCCATGCATGACAAGCTCCATGCGTGCAATGTACCAATCGGATGAGATCGGGCAGGTTAATCCGTCCGTTCGTTGTATGTGGAACCTCATCTCGGCAACGACGAAAGGGACCCTCATTCATCACACGGTGCAAGTGCGTGTCCGTATAGATGATGTTCGTTTGGGTAGTTAGGCGAGCCGGCTAATGGCAGACAGACCGGCAAACGGGTCGATGCATGTGTGCTCGAGTCCCGTACATGCAATCGTCAATCGTGCCTTCCAAGGAACAACTTTTCATTTGCGATCGACGTCGACGGTGACCGGCCGCCGTCGCGGTCGATCGGGGTGCGGCAAATCTTCAACCTATCTCTGCTACAAATACGAGCAATTCACACTGGAAAAAAGGGAGCAATTTTTTTAAATAAGTTAATCCAAAAATATAAAGCATGATGAACATATTAAACACAGTGACCCGGAAATCCAGTTTGGCTCTAGGGAGCATATGCTCCTGCTTGCCAAAAAATGTATTCCTTCCGTTTTTATTTACTCTGCATATTAGGTTTGATTGAAGTCAAATTTCATAAAATTTGATCAAATTTATAGGAAAAATATGAACATTTACAATAGCAAATCTATATGATGTGAAAGTGTATTTAATAATTAATATAATGGTATTGATTTGTTATTGTATATGTTAATATTTTTGTCTATAAACTTTGTCAAAGTTATAAAGTTTGACTTTGACTAAAGCTAGTATGCGGGGTAAATAAAAACGGAAGGAGTATTTTGTAAATGCCACTTTTTAAAAAAATATGTGTTTATTGTCACACCGAAATGCGACCTGTAAATTTTTATGGGGGAAGCTTACGCATTTTGATCTACGAAAAAAATAACCAAATCAAACGTCAAATGTTACCTTCAAATGCGAACCAATCTATTGTTGGATGGTTAGGAGGACAGTGTTATCCCCAACCCGTTAGAGTTTAAGTTCTAAACTTGACACTGGTGCTCGTACTTTTCTGGATTTATTTTAGGCCTTTTGGTGATGTGTGCTCAATGGGAGAAAATGTTCTCGTCGACTACAAAGGCGTCTGTGGTGACTTCGTCAATCTCAAGATGATGTACCGGCTCAGCCTGTTGGAGGTGCTCATAGGGGAGGGTGTGCGCTCATGCGTTCATAGGGTGAGTATATGTGTGTATGTATGAGTGTATGTGAAAGTACTACGTAGCAAGCACATGCATGACATCCATGAGATGAAGCTATGTTAGGCATCTCCAACACGAAACCTCAAACCTCCCGCATCCGTCCAAATTGGGCGGTCCAGACCCTGCAAGCCATCCAATGGAGTCCCGCATCCGTCCGTAGATCAGTATGTACTTCTGTTTTCCCGCAAACCGAAACCAAATTAGAGGGCTTTGCGGGAGTCCGGACACCAGCCACGTAGTACTCCCACACCCCCGACCCACTCAAAACTGAGGCGGAGCCTGTGCATTTGGAGTTGGCGTCATTATTACCATCCCGCTGCTCTCCACCCCAATTCCCACCCCTTCTCACCGCGACCAGCGCATAGACCCGTACGAAAAGCTGCCGAAGACGGTGGTGGTGCGTAACAGCCCCAACATAGAACCCCTGCCATTTTCGCTATATTTGTAATGTATTTATTTATGGATGATTAGTGTATGGATTTAATTTTGTTGTTCTTTTCATCTTTTCAAGTAATGTTTTACACCATTTTGAAAACTTGGGACATTTTAAAGCCATTTGAGACTTCCAACTATTTTTCATTTGAGTTTTCTATCTTTCCCTTTAAAGCTTTTATAAATTGCAGTGCCAAAATTATTTTCAATTTGCCCCCCCCCAAACCTTGCCCATAAATCATTATTGCATTTATCCAAGCTACCCCAAAAGCTTCATAATTTTTGGGCGTCCAAAACTCCAAATCCTAGTTCAACTCATTTGAATCAAATTAAAATGAGTTTAAGTTCGAAACTTTTCAGCATGTCTCTTTTGAATTTTCCTGAATCAAGCACATTTTTACAAATCCAGAGAAATTTATCTCATGCACAAACTCTTCTTCTAACCCTCTCTTTCTTTTTCTCCAAGTTTATGTTTACATTTAATTAGAAAAGGAAAAGTAAACAAAGGGGGAGAGGTAGAGCTGCGCACACCTAACTTTCCCTCTCTCCCTTCTCTTTTTACTGAGAGCGGCCCAACCCACAACGAAGGGGTACACACTGTTCTTCTTCATCGGTTAGAAACGAGTTCACCCTCCCCCCCTTAGTGAACTGCGCACATGGATGGAGATCGTCCACGTCGCCCTGATTCCGTCGACCAGCGCCCCTATAAAACACCTCCCCAATGTGCTTAGGAAGGATGGACACAGAGAGTGATTGATGAGAGAGAGAGAGAGAGAGAGAGAGAGAGAGAGATCGATTGATTGATTTATCTAAAGTGGAAGATTGTGAAGGTAAAACTTTCTCAACAACTTGAATCTGCTGAATGCAACATTAGGATAGTCGGCAAAATGTCCAAATAGATGTGGAAAGCTACTTTGCATAAGAATTTGATGATTTTGGCTTCTACAAGTCAAAGCCAACAAGATTTCACTACTAAAACAAAGTAATATTGGCAACCACTCGTTGTACAATTGTTTGGTTTAATAATATGTTGGATGTTAACTATTGCACATTTTATTTCACTAGCTAGGACTGCATGTTTTTTAGGTTGCATGAATAACAAGCCTTCAAGTGTTATTATAAAACTTAAGTGCATAGTCAAGAAGGATAGCTAGGGTACATTATGCGGGCAATTCATGTCTAAATTCTAATAGGGTGGGTGCTATTGAAGATCCTCCACACAATGCACAGACATTGGCACCCATTTCAGGCACTCGCACTCTTTCCGTTCATAGAGGGAAAGGGATTTTTCATCAGTGGCATCATAAATAGCATGATAAAAAATGCGGTAACAAGATACAAAACATCATCAGTGATTACTGGCTCCGTCGTCCCATTCCGCAATAACATTCAAGGAAGGCAACCACAACTAGCACCCAATGTCTCCTGGTCGATCATGAACAGTTCATGAGACCACAAAAGAACACCCCTACCGCTACCTAGACTTGCCACACTGTTCTATTGCTACACCGTTTTGGCCACCATCCCGTGTCGCTAAAAGGATCGACAAGGCTAGTGGTCGGGTTGGTTTTCTGAACAAAAGTCTCGATTTTCCGAGAAAATATAATAAAATGCAAGAACATATCGTCCTTTAGTTCTCTAATAAAATATGAGAAATGTAGAGGCCAATGATCAACGATAAAACATCCCCATTCAATGTTCTCACACTTTCAATAACTATGCACCGTAATCTATTAATCCAGTTAACTGCTACTCAATTGACAACACATTTTGACAACATACCAGCAGAGTGTGGAGTTTGGAAGTTGTCTGAGGTCAAGGGCCTTAATACTTGTGTCATCAAGTAGGGCAATTTATCAATGTGAAACTCAATTTGAGCTCTTTTTGTCCTAACCATGACCATGATGTTACTACACACACCAAACATATTTGGCGCAGTCGCAATCCTAGTGCTTCCAAGTCCTAGGCTATTTGTGGTTTAATGTTGTTTCAAAAAGTGATTACTAACTACAAAACTTGTGCACATTACATACATATTATGCAAAAATGCCAAACAGAGACCAAGCTACATGAAGGCGTTTATTTGAAAACTTCAAAAATTCAAACTTTTCAGTTTCAAAAAGTTTTAAAAATAAATACACATATACCTAGATAATAATGTACATATGTGCAAATTTTCAGGTCGAAATACATTGAAATGTGAGCTACACAAAAAAGACAAATTTGAGGCTTTTTAGCATATGTACTGTTCATCTTTAAAGTCACTGATTTTTTTGTGCATCTCGCAATTCAAGGTGTTTCATCCTAAAAAAAATTCACACATACACTTTACATCCTTGCATACATATGTATTTTTTTCAGAATTTTTTAAAACTAAAATTTTTGAATTTTGAATTTTTCAAAATAAAGGGCTCCATGGAGCTCGGTCTCCAAAATAACTATTCCATATTATGCCTATATAAACCTAGGAATGATTGAGCTCTACTCCTCGCTCAGTGCAAGTGTGCAGCCGTGTACAATGTTTGTTTTCCAAGAAAAGTGATGTGTTTCTCTCTTCGCATGCTTAAATAGGCCACTATTAAACATTAACATTTTGATACCATGTGGTCCCAGAAATCATGTTTCCTGCATGTAGTTCAATATTGTCCATCTATCAGAAGGAGCACATGGGCATTCAAAAAATGAGCACAACGATTTAAGTATTTACTACACTGTCACATCGATTGGCCATGCGTAAGTATGGTCATCGAAGCAAAGCATTGATGGGTTAACACATAGACCTGGCACCAAGGCAACCAACCAACAATATCCCACAAATTCGGTTTCCATGTGAGACTGAATTGAGTTGCTCGATCGGATCTCCTGTCGCATGGGGCTTTGACGTACATGTCATGGTTAATTGCACACAAAACGATGTCTTCCCTATTTGTTGAGATGAGTGAGATGTCTTCAACGTATCTATAATTTTTTATTGCTTCATACTATTATATATTCTGTTTTGGATGTTTAATAGGCTTTATTATACACTTTTATATTATTTTTGGAACTAACGTATTAACCCAAGGCCCACTGCAAATTGCTGTTTTTTTTCCTATTTCAGTGTTTCGCAGAAAAAGAATATCAAACGGAGTCCAAGCAGAATGAAACCTTCGGGAGCATGATTTTTGGAACAAACGTGACCCAGAGGACTTGGAGTGGACGTCAAGAAATCAACGAGGAAGCCACGAGGCGGGGAGGCGCGCCTGTACCCCCTGGGCGTGCCCCCACCCTCGTGGGCCCCTCGTGGCTCCACCGATCTACTTCTTCCTCCTATATATACCTACGTACCCCGAAACCATCCAGGAGCACCACGAAACCCTATTTCCACCGCCGCAACCTTCTGTACTCGTGAGATCTCATCTTGGGGCCTTTTCCGGCGCTCTGCCGGAGGGGGAATCGATCACGGAGGGCTTCTACATCAACACCATAGCCTCTCCGATAATGTGTCAGTAGTTTACCACAGACCTTCGGGTCCATAGTTATTAGCTAGATGACTTCTTCTCTCTCTTTGGATCTCAATACAAAGTTCTCCTCGATCTTCTTGGAGTTTTATTGGATATAACTCTTTTTGCGGTGTGTTTGTCGAGATCCGATGAATTGTGGGTTTATGATCAAGATTATCTATGAACAATATTTGAATCTCCTCTGAATTCTTTTATGTATGATTGGTTATCTTTGCAAGTCTCTTCGAATTATCAGTTTGGTTTGGCCTACTAGATTGATCTTTCTTGCAATGGGAGAAGTGCTTAGCTTTGGGTTCAATCATGCGGTGCTCGATCCGAGTGACAGCAGGGGAAACGACACGTATTGTATTGTTGCCATCGAGGATAAAAAGATGGGGTTTATATCATATTGCTTGAGTTTATCCATCTACATCATGTCATCTTGCTTAATGCGTTACTCTGTTCTTATGAACTTAATACTCTAGATGCATGCTGGATAGCGGTCGACGTGTGGAGTGATACGTCTCCAACGTATCTATAATTTATGAAGTATTCATGCTATTATATTATCCATCTTGGATGTTTTATGGGCTTTATTATGTACTTTTATATTACTTTTGGGACTAACCTATTGACCCAGAGCCCAGTGCCAGTTTCTGTTTTTTTCCCTTGTTTCAGTGTTTCGAAGAAAAGGAATATCAAACGGAGTCCAAACGGAATGAAACCTTCGGGAAAGTTATTTTTGGAAAAAAGCAATCCGGGAGACTTGGAGTGCACATCAGGGGATCAATGAGGAAGGCACGAGGCAGGGGGCGCGCCCACCCCCTGGGCGCGCCCTCCACCCTCGTGGCTCCCCTAACGTATTTCTTCCTCCTATATATATACCAATATACCCTAAAACCATCGGGGAACAAAATAGATCAGGAGTTCCGCCGCCGCAAGCCTCTGTAGCCACCAAAAACCAATCGGGACCCTATTCCGGCACCCTGCTGGAGGGGGGATCCCTCACCGGTGGCCATCTTCGTCATCCCGACGCTCTCCATGACGAGGAGGGAGTAGTTCACCCTCGGGGCTGAGGGTATGTACCAGTAGCTATGTGTTTGATCTCTCTCTCTCTCTCTCTCTCTCTCTCTCTCCCATGTTCTTGATTTGGCACGATCTTGATGTATCGCGAGCTTTGCTATTATAGTTGGATCTTATGATGTTTCTCCCCCTCTACTCTCTTGTAATGGATTGAGTTTTCCCTTTGAAGTTATCTTATCGGATTGAGTCTTTAAAGATTTGAGAACACTTGATGTATGTCTTGCATGTGCTTATCTGTGGTGACAATGGGATATCACGTGATCCACTTGATGTATGTTTTGGTGATCAACTTGCGGGTTCAGTGACCTTGTGAACTTATGCATAGGGGTTGGCACACATTTTCGTCTTGACTCTCCGGTAGAAACTTTGGGGCACTCTTTGAGGTTCTATGTGTTGGTTGAATAGATGAATCTGAGATTGTGTGATGCATATCGTATAATCATACCCACGGATACTTGAGGTGACATTGGAGTATCTAGGTGACATTACGGTTTTGGTTGATGTGTGTCTTAAGGTGTTATTTTACTAAGAACTCTAGGGTTGTTTGTGACACTTATAGGAATAGCCCAATAGATTGATCGGAAAGAATAACTTTGAGGTGGTTTCGTACCCTACCATAATCTCTTCGTTTGTTCTCCGCTATTAGTGACTTTGGAGCGACTCTTTGTTGCATGTTGAGGGATAGTTATATGATCTAAGTATGTTATTATTGTTGAGAGAACTTGCACTAGTGAAAGTATGAACCCTAGGCCTTGTTTCCTAGCATTGCAATACCGTTTGTGCTCACTTTTATCATTAGTTACCTTGCTTTTTTTATATTTTTAGATTACAAAAACCTATATCTACCATCCATATTGCACTTGTATCACCATCTCTTCGCCGAACTAGTGCACCTATACAATTTACCATTGTATTGGGTGTGTTGTGGACACAAGAGACTCTTTGCTATTTGGTTGCAGGGTTGTTTGAGAGAGACCAGCACCTTCTACTTCTAATAGGCCATGAACTATAGATAGAGAAGAATCATTCTGAGCGAGTACATAAGAAGCGATCCCCTTTTTTTCATCGGTTCCAGGGGAAGAAGAGTTCGACCCAATGCTTTATTTCTGTCTTAGTGAATCCCGATTCGACATTAAAAGTATATTGATTCTTTCCCAATAAACGAAGACTTTTTTCTGTAAATACAGCGTATTTGATTCCATCCATAAATCGATTTGCATTATCCGTAGGACACCTTATATGTATCAAAATCGATATCAAAATAAAAAAGATGAAAGATGTACAATCCAATTTCTCGACACTTCATTGGGTGGGATGGCGGAACAAACCAAAAAAATTGTCTTATTTGGTAAGTTTATAAATTAACAAATAAGACAGGAAAGAGTAAATATTCGCCCGCGAAATTCTTATTGAATTAGAACATAGACTTGTTGAAGTAGTTCAACATATTATTGTGCGTAGAAGAGATTGTGGTACTATCCGAGGTATTTCTGTAAGTCCTCAAAATGCATTTACTTATTATAGAGATGATGCGATTTGACTCTTTTTTTTTGCTTTTTTTTAGCCCTACCTATACCTCAGTCTTACGAAAAAGAGAGGGGGTTGGCATAGAGAGAACCAAATTTGTAAAGCAAACAAACCCACGCTTCGGGAAGGTGAGGCGAACTAACAATTCGTTCCGTAGTCGATGGTTCTCTTTCTTAGTTCCATCTCTACTGCAAAACTGGACATGAGAGTTTCTTCCCATCCAGCTCCTCGCGAATGGAATGAGAAAGCATGTCCCGAACTAGGGTTCAATGAATGGAGAAATTGATATTTCCTTTTTCCATGAAAAAAAGGGGCAGGGAGCAAGATCAATTATTGGATTACAAAAATTATTTTTATTCTGAGTTTTATTCTCAGATTCTATCTGAAGGGTTTGCGATCGTTGTGGAAATCCCAAAAAGGAAAAAAAGGAGTAATCAGCTGTGACACGAAAAAAAACGAATCCTTTTGTAGCTCATCATTTATTGGCAAAGATAGAAAAGGTCAATATGAAGGAGGAGAAAGAAACTATGGATTTCTGACTACATTCTCCATAGGTCCCTCTTAGATCTTCTTTCTCCAATCTTGGATTAGGGAAGAAGGAGACCCAAATCTTTGGTGTTGCTTTTTCCAATAAACGTTGGTTACATTTCTTTATGCTATTTGTACCCGTCACCGGTTTATGGATGAGTGCTATTGGCGTAGTTGGCTTGGCTCTGAACTTACGGGGTCCTATATCTAAATTTAACAATTCCTGAACCCTTTTTATCTTTTCTGTATCGGGGATCGTCAAAATAAGCAAAAATAGTTGGATCGGATTTTGCAGTTCTTTTTTCTGCAGTACCTCGACGTGACATGAGCGTGAAAGAGGTTCAAGAATCCGTTTTCTTTTTATAAGGGCTAAAATCACTTATTTTTTTGGCTTTTTGACCCCATATTGTAGGGTGGATCTCGAAAGATAGGAAAGATCTCCCTCCAAGCGATTCTTCTTATGGATTATTAAGTTATAGTAATAACTAGGAGTATTCTAGTAATGGAATTCCATATCGTGAATCCTTTATTCTTGGCCGCTTCAAGATATGATGACTAATTAAAAAATATCAACCTTGGGATAAAGAGTTTACACTGCTTATGTTTACTTCCACTTTTTTCTTGTACGCCAAATTGTAATACAGAATCGTCCCCAAAGATTTCGGTCAGAGCTGGCATATGCCAAACATGAATACCACCTGAAGCTACCGGTATAACACCTGGCATGGATACCCAGTCCTGAGTGAAAAAGATACCGCGAGCACGATCTTTTTCAATAAAATCATCGCGAATTTCTTTTTTTCTATTTCCCATTATTAGATAGTGGGCATAAATCTCATGATAAGTCCCCAAAGATTCATATTGAACTTCAATCGGAACTTCTCTTGACCCAATGACGCGTTGATTCAGGTTCCATCGTAGCCACAAGGGAATCCATTGACACAAACTGTTCATGGGCGAAAAGTGAGTTGTTTAGGTCCTGGAGGGTTGACGGGGAGAACCACAAGTTTTCGGAGCCGAGATATTCATCCGTCATTATTCTATTTATTCTGACCTCCGTACTTCGATCGAGATATTGGACATAGAATGCCACTCTTTAAAAAGGAAAAAAGGAGTAATCAGCTGTGACACGAAAAAAAACGAATCCTTTTGTAGCTCATCATTTATTGGCAAAGATAGAAAAGGTCAATATGAAGGAGGAGAAAGAAACAATAGTAACGTGGTGTAACTTGAAACAAGAACTACAAATTTAAAGCAATAATAAAGAGCCGCCCGGGTTAATAAAACTGAGAAAATTAACTCGGAAAGGCAAGTGCTCTTCCTTGTTTAGATCCTATTTCAATCGGAACTTTCCGCGTCGATCCTTTTTTATTACGTCTTGTTTTTACTCCTATATTGGGAGTTACTCTACGTATTGCTTGACGTAAAACCAATAGTGGATTTGTTTCTGTCTATATTTACCTAAACCTGTGGGTCCTTGAGCGGATCCCACATTAGCTCCAAGACGCTGGTCTCTAACTAGAAAAGTAAATGCTTGACGCCTGCCCAGTGCCGGAAGGTCAAGGAAGTTGGTGAACTGATGACAGGGAAGCCGGCGACCGAAGCCCCGGTGAACGGCGGCCGTAACTATAACGGTCCTAAGGTAGCGAAATTCCATAGGCCTCCCAAAAGGTAACGGAGGCGTGCAAAGGTTTCCTCGGGCCAGACGGATATTGGTCCTCGAGTGCAAAGGCAGAAGGGAGCTTGACTGCAAGACTCACCCGTCGAGCAGAGACGAAAGTCAGCCTTAGTGATCCGACGGTGCCGAGTGGAAGGGCCGTCGCTCAACGGATAAAAGGTTTTTTTATATTGAATTTGTTAAAACAGAAAAATATAATATATAGTCAAAAAAGAAGATCTAGAATATATCCAGATGTGTGTGTATATTTATCTAAATTCTATATTTATAGATAATGTAATCCTTCTTAAAAAATCCTTATTTTTACTCTTATTGAATCGCGGTAAAGTATTCTAATTCAATAAGAATTTCGCGGGCTTCTCCCTTTTTTTCTACCCCAGGCTTTGCAACATTTCGAAATCGGGAAATTGCGACAGGAGCAGGTGCTATTAGAGAACAATTAGCATAGAGAAAAAAAAGTCGACTATCGGATTTGAACCGATGACCCTCGCATTACAAATGCGATGCTCTAACCTCTGAGCTAAGTGGGCTTACATAACGGAAATAGTGTAACAAATAGAAATAGGTATAGTATAGGAAATCCGTAAAATCTAAGATATTAGTTATTAATCTTAGCTATTAACTAGTTCTGCGGTTGTACCTGTACTGCAGGAATAAGAAAACTCGCTATTCACTCAGTTTATTTTCCATAATAAGTTATGTAGGAGAGATGGCCGAGCGGTTCAGGCTTCTAAAGCCACTCGATTAGCTGCTGCACCAGGTGCATTTCCCCAAGGATGTCCTAAAGTTCCTCCATCGGTTTTTTTATATTGAATTTGTTAAAACAGAAAAATATAATATATAGTCAAAAAAGAAGATCTAGAATATATCCAGATGTGTGTGTATATTTATCTAAATTCTAACGCAGCAACGCGGGTATATAAAGTATTCGATAGTTATAGTAAATTAATACACAACCTGTACAAGAAGAAATTGATTCTTAATCGTAAAATGCTTGCACCTTCTTTTCTCTCAAAAAACCCCTTCCCAAACTGTACAAGCTTCTTCCAAAGCATACGGCTTTCTAGATGTATAGCGCTAGGGTTATGAACTTATAATCATGGAATCGACTCGATCATCAGATTATAAGTTCATTCCATACCGAACCAGACCGTGCACATTCTTATTATGAGAAGGGGTCATTCGAGCCTATGGATCTATGCTTATTTTCAACTCCCCGAAGCATTTCGTCGCTTGCTACGCCCTTCCTCGTCTCTGGGTGCCTAGGTATCCACCGCAAGCCTTTCCAATCTTTTTTAGAAAAAAAAAGATTGAGCCGAATAAAAATAGATCATGATATGATCATGAGACTTGACAAATCGAGATTCGTCTATTCTATATATCTAGAATATATATATTAAGGTATAATACAATAAAGAAATACAAATAAAATAATAAAATAATAAAATATAGTATTATCAATTGTATGCGCTTCTAGAGAAGTATGTCCAACAAAAAAATCAGTAACTAAAAGAATAAAAAAAGCTTTTATTGAGTCATTTAAATTATAGAAGAATTCCTTTCATTTAAGACTTGGATTTTTTTATTTAATCCCTTTTTAATTTCTTCAATGATTAATTGGAATTCCAATTAATTATTTTGGCTGACTGTTTTTACATAAATAATAAGTAAAAAAGAAGTAGGCGGTTTGAACTATTGATTTACGTAATTGGAAGTAACCAATTAGGTTTACGACGAAACCTAGAAATCGTAATCAAGAATTTCCCTATCTTTTTTACCATAAGTATTCATTTGATCTTGATCCTTGTGGAGTGAAAAAGACGCTGGTGTGGATGGCAAGCAGGCCTATATTTCTTGGTTTCAATAGGATTCCTTACGAGCGTTCTTTCTATCTACTATTATCTAAAAATAATCAAGTTATTAATGACTGGACGAAACCAAGAAATAACACATCGAGTAGACCCTGTTATTGTGAGAATTCTTAATTCAAGAGTTATAGGGAGGGACTTATGTCACCACAAACAGAAACTAAAGCAGGTGTTGGATTTCAAGCTGGTGTTAAAGATTATAAATTGACTGAGACAAAAAGATGGGCTGTCAAAAAGGTAGAGGAGGTAGGATGGGCAGTTGGTCAGATCTAGTATGGATCGTACATGGACGCCAAATGAATGAACCACCGGGAGCTCGTATGAGAGTTGGTTTAACTGCCTCTTAAGAAGTTGGAGGGCCTAGTATACGGCGATTTCTCTTTTGCTAGGCCCAGCACTAAAAAACCCACTTTTTTACGATTACGAGGTTTATTCGAAGAGGAAATTGCATCCTGTAACCACAGCATTTCTCCCTTTTTTTCTACCCCAAGCTTTGCAACATTTCGAAATCGGGAAATTGCGACAGGAGCAGGTGCTATTAGAGAACAATTAGCAGATTTGGATTTGCGAATTATTATAGAGAATTCTTTGGTCGAATGGAAGGAATTAGAAGACGAGGGGTATAGTGGAGATGAGTGGGAAGATAGAAAAAGACGAATAAGAAAAGTTTTTTTGATTAGACGCATGCAATTGGCGAAACATTTTATTCAAACAAATGTAGAACCAGAATGGATGGTTTTGTGGGGAAATTTTTGAATAAGAGATAAATAAACAATTGAATTTGAAAAAAAACTTCTTTCTATTTTGGATAATTTCTTTTTCAATAGGACCCTCTTTTTGGAGTGAACGATCGAATATTCCCCTATTCCTTCTAGTCATCAGTTCGAGCCTGATTATCCCTAAACCCAATGTGAGTTTTTTCTATTTTGACTTACTCCCCCGCCACGAGCGAACGGGAATGGATAAGAGGCTTGTGGGATTGACGTGATAGGGTAGGGTTGGCTATACTGCTGGTGGCGAACTCCAGGCTAATAATCTGCGAATCCATTGACACAAATTGTTCATGGGCGAAAAGTGAGTTGTTTAGGTCCTGGAGGGTTGACGGGGAGAACCGCAAGTTTTCGGAGCCATGAGCAGATTGTATCCATTGGGCAAATATAGGTTCGATCAAGATTTGCTTTTCTGGAGTACCAAAAGCAAGCATGACGTCGTTATGAACATAAAGGCCCAAGGTATGGAATCCATTAGACAATGGACGCTTTTCTTTCATATTTTATTCTTTCTTTTATTTTTTTGCCTCTTCCGAGAAAAAACTGTTAGACCAAAACTCTTTTAGGAAATCAAAAAATCCAGATACAAATGCATGATGTCCGACCCGCACGAAAGGCGTAACGATCTGGGCACTGTCTCGGAGAGA